>NC_057861.1:198485013-198707513 GCF_019393635.1 Dromiciops gliroides
GTTTTTTTTTTTTAAATAGACGTAATAATGGGTAATAACTATGAATGAATTGTCTCAACAAGTCAAAAAATGATTGCTGAGTCTTTTTAGAATGTAATTCTTTGAAAAATCCATATTTGTACCACTGTCTTCCTGTAAAAATTGCTGGCATTTTCATAGCAATTTAAGGTTTGCGAAGTGCCTTAAAAATATTCTCTTATTTCCTCACAACTCTGGAATATAGGTATTATTATTACCATTCCCATTTTACAGATGAGAAAAACAAGACAGGAGACTTCCTCAAGCCAGATTCAATGCTCTCTCTATCTAGCTGTCTCCACTCAGTGTCTATCCTCTGGGAATACTATCAGCTTCCCTTAATGATATGCCAATAGTTCATCTGTAATAAAGGTGTTCATATTATGATCATATCAACAGAGAGATAAGCCTTATTCTTATTCAGCCTACCATCTTAATGATATTTGGTTTTAAACAAATTGATAATCACGAACAAAGAATATTTACCTATTCAGATTTGTAATTATCTTGATCATTAAAATTACCTGAATAATAAGCCTCCCAAAGTTGGGTTAAATACATTAATTGATTTTTAAATTTTAATCAATTTTTCATTAACGATTAATGGCTATAAGGGGAAAAAAGAACTTTCAAATGGAAGAACTATTTATTTAGTTACAGGAAGTAACAAAGCAAAATGCATCTGTATTTATGTTGTAGGGTGTTGTTTTTTTCATTTTGAAGAAAAAAGAAACACATTTCTTTTTCTTGTGCCTATTTAATGCTAATCTTACCCTTTTGGACTGTAAGTTTCTGAAGGCCAGGGAATGCTTCAACTCTATCTTCATATCCTCAGAATAGCATACTAGTTGGCATGTTATAAAAGCTAATAAATGCTTACTGGTTGATTGGATTTTGATTTTTTAAAAAAATTAAAATTCCATGTCCTTTGATTTTGGCTTTCTTCCAGTGTACACATTTTATCATTTTGATCTTCCAAAGGGAGCAAGAGGAGGAATGTCAAAGCAAGGTGAGGTGTTGTCTTTTATTTTGCCTAACCACAAAGAGATAAAACAATTTCTCATCTTAATTATTTCTTTTTTTCTCAAGGTTCTTGGTTGGATCAAAGGAATTCCAGGTATTTCTGGGTACCTACTTCATGTGCCACAGGATTAAGCATTATAATGGGTATTGAAGAAGTATTAAATATGGTCCATGGCCTCAGGGAATATGCAACCTAGTCAAGGAAGAAAGACTAAAACACCTGAAACAATGACAGAAATACAAAATGGCATACGATTAATTGCTAGGTTTAGGAATGCTGTGGGAACAGAGAGGACTGTCAGGGCATCATCCCAGCACACCACTTTTTGCTGTCACGATCTTAACAATTCATCTAAAACTACTATTTCTCCCTTTTCCCTCTAAAACTTGGGAAGATTTAAAGATTAATGGCTATTGGGAAAAAAAAAAAAGAACTTTCAAAGGATAGAACCATTATTTGGGGTATAAGAAGGGCAAAGGTGCTTCTATAATTATATTGTATGTGTGGTTTTAATTTTTTCTTTTCATTTTGCAATTCCATAACACTAAAACATCCTAACTGAATTTATTTCTGCATTTTGTTCAAGTGATTTGATTCCAAGCTGAGACCTCCTATGCCCCAGTTCCAACACCCAGAGAAAATTTTACCAGCTGAGTTTTGAACCCACGTAAACAGGGGCTTTTAATGAAAATGCTGACAGACCCTTAAGTATAGCAACGTGAATGGCACCAACTATAATAAATATGAGGAGTGATTCCCAAACCGAAGACTGGCAAATAGTTACCCAGCTGCTACAGAAATAGCAAGATAGAATTTAAAAAAAAAAAAAAAGAAAAGAAATTAAATGAAATGGATATTAGCTGGAAACATCTGTGTTCACCACAGAGCAAAATGCATATTCAGCAGCCAGTTTATTGGCTCTTTAGAGGATGTGAATGGTGCATTGTAAATAATGACACGCCTGTAATAAATTCCCAGTAAAAAAGAGAGGGGGCCTAAGCATGTTCCTCCCACAATTCACATTTCTGGGTCCCTGCTGTGACTGATGATTCACAGCAGTCACAAATTCCTGTTTTCAAAATGCTATTGTATACTCCAGGGCTTTCATTAAGTTTTACACTAGCTGGGGAAATTTAAAACTTGAGAGAGAGAGAGAGAGAGAGAGAGAGAGAGAGAGAGAGCGAGTGAGCGCAGTTCTCTGTGGTGACATGCATTTAACACTCACTATACCATACTGATAGATGTGATAGCAGGGCAAGTTTTCAAATCACCCTGGATTGCCTTGTATCTTTCTTTCTTCTTGAAATATATTTAGAGGAGGGAGGAGTGAACTTTTTTATTCTGTAGAAGAGAAGGCACTAAAGCTGAACCATATTGTCAGTTGGGTGGGAGAAGTGAATGGGACACAGAGTGGAGGTAGGAGCAATAGGGTTTAACTTATGTTTCTACTAGATGGGTGCCTGTCTTGATTTCTTGATTGAAGTTTGCCAGTCGTTGTGCATATAGACATAAACAGTACATTGCCTTTAGAATTTCAGTACTGAGTTCATCATTCATTCAACAAATATTTCTTGAGTGCCTACTAAGAACAAAGCACTAAGCTTGGCTCTGTGGAGAATGCTAATTACAGGGGAAGATTTTATCCCAGAGAAAATTCTTTTCCTATCTAACTTGAGATTGAAAGGAAGAGAGAAATCTCCCCATTTTGATGAGGAATTGTTAAGCTTCACTCTGGTGCATGGTGTTCCAGGGCTGGGCCTTCCAGCACTGTGCTGGGCCTGAGCCTAATCCCTGTGCTGAGCCTTTCACCTCCAAGACATGGTTTTATATTCAGTCTGTATCATTCCAGCCAAATGGATGCTATACAGCTGCAAAGTATACTAATGAAATGAGTTTTTGGCAGACTCACAAAGTTCTCAGTGCCCAGAGTTACACATGTTGCACGTTGTCTGCTGGCTACCTCTGTTTGCATATAGCAAGATGAGTTGAAGTGTCTCAGTGGCTATAGATATACTAAAAATGTCTGTGGGTGAAACTTCCTGCTGCCTGGATTCCACTAGTTCCTAGCAAAAATGAGGAAATGGTTCCACAGTTTAAGACTAGTGTAGTTCGGTGAAGGCATAATAAGGGCATGCAGGGAGGTGACATTTCCCTTTAAGACAATTAGAAGTATATTTAATCTAATGGTCAAAAATACTTTTTATAAGATATCCCTATGTTCTGAAATAGAATTGGATTCACTGATGGTAAACCTACCCTAGTAATATTCCAATTAAAAAAGAAACAACCAAAGTCAATCCAAATTCTTCCCATGTATTCTCTTCTAAATGAAGTCATTGGACCTCATTTTTTGTCCTAGTTTTCTCACTAGGCAAGCTATTCAGCCCAGGGCAATTCACTTAAAGTCTCTGGATACCAAAGGATTGGGATTGGATCTCTACTGTCCAGATTTAAAGAATGCTCTCTTAATTCTTGTGGACCAATAATTCCTACAGATACTGATAACTAAAAATTGAAGTCCTATTTTTATCATTAAAAAATACACCACTGATGCTGTGCATACCCTTTGACCCAGCAATACCACTATTAGGTCTTTTTCACAAAGAGATCATAAAAAAGGGAAAAGGACCCATATGTAAAAAAAATATTTATAGCTGCTCTTTTTGTGGTGGCAAGGAATTAGAAACTAAGGGGATGCCCACCAATTGGGGAATGACTGAACAAGTTGTGGTATATGAATGTAATGGAATACTATTGTGCTGTGAGAAATGATGAACAGGCAGATTTCAGAGAAACCTGGAAGGACTTACATGAACATAAGTTCATTAGCTGAATGAGATGAGCAGAACCAGGAGAACATTGTGTACAGTATCAACAACTTTGTGTGTCAATCAACTGTGATAGACTTGACTCTTCTGAGCAATACAATGGTCCAAGATAGTTCCAAAGGACTCATGATGGAAAATGCTCTGCAAATCCAGAAAAACAAACAAACAAAAAACTATGGAATCTTGATGCAGATTGAACCATACTATCTCTAGAGGTTTTTTTTGTTTTTGTTTTTTGAGTTTTTTCCTTTGTGGAGGCCAAATTCAATATAGGGAGAGTTAATTGAGTGGCTCACTGTAATATTGGGGTCCTGGAAATGAGGGACCTCTAGGTCCAAAGCTCTCTCCCCTCCGAACTTCCTTTTTAGATATTTCTCCCAGGCCAATAAGAAAAGAGCCTAACAGCCTCTTTTCCATATATGAATCAGGTTTTATTAATGGGAATAAAATAAACAGCAAAGGTAAAATTAATAAAATCAAGGACAAGGGAATAAGGAACAAGAAATATGGATAATCCCCCTAAATCAAACCTAAGTCTATACAATTCCCAAACTCGCTGCCAGTTCAGCTAATTCAAAAGAGCAGAGCTTGTATGTTAACTCACCACCTGGGGTCTGTAGCTTCGATGTAAAACAGCTTTGCAGCCAGGGCCCGCAGGACAAAACTGCTAAGAAAGAACCTCTTTCTGACCGTTCCTGCACCTTGCACCACCAGAAAGAAAGTGACCCTGGAAAAGAGACTGAGCTCCCCTCAGCAAGTGTTTACTCTCCCTCCCCCAAAAGGGGAGGTCCTTCAAACTGCCTGTGGAGAGTGGTTTCTCCTGCTGACATCAGTAGCATAGGTCCTCACTCAGGACGGGCCAGGTATGGCCCATCCCAATCAGTCTGCCAAATCCCATTATTTTACCACACCTTTTTCTCTGATTCTTGTTGCACAGCATGACTAATGTAGAAATACATTTAATGTGTTAATGTTTAATATATAACCTAAATTGGATTGCTTGCTGTCTTGGAGAGGTGGGGAGGGAGTGGAGGGAGGGAGAAAAAATGAAACTATAAATCCTATAAAAACAAATGTTGCAAACTATCTCTACATGTAATTGGAAAATAATAAAATACTTTTATGGAAAAAAATATATATATGACTGAGGGAAGTTTTTGTGTTGATCCTCTGATATGGATTTTGATGTTTTTTGGTTGTCTTTTGGAGTTTGTTAGAGAAAAGCTTCTTAAACCTATATACCCAGGGTCGCATAAAGGAGCTAGTAAGGAGGATAATCTAACCACCCACACAATGGCACTATACCTTTGCATTGCACTACAGTATTTAATGCAAACCTAAAAGAGGGCAGGGCCTGGAACAGGTGAAAATCTGTCTAGAGAGCAATTACATAGTGGCTTATGGAGTAACCTGCTACTAAAGGTAGTTTGTACTTTTTTAACTTTTCAAAGGGCTGTTTCACATGAGGACATTTATCAAATGACTAGGAATGACTTTTCTTTCTAGAATGATCATAGAATCCCAGAATATGAGGTTTAGAAAGAACCTCAAGGTTATTTTGTTCAACCTCCATGGAAAATAGAAATAACCTCAAGAAGATTTCCAGTGACTCATTATTAGTAGTATTTTTTGCAGGGCAATGAAGGTTAAGTGATTTGCCCAGGGTCACACAGCTAGTAAGTGTCAAGTGTCTGAGGCCGGATTTGAACTCAGGTCCTCCTGAATCCGGGGCTGGTGCTTTATCCACTGCACCACCTTGCTGCCCCTCAGTGACTCATTATTGAGCCTCCTGTGACAGGGAGCACATTACTGCAAGAAACAGTCTGGTTTTTTTGGTGTTTTTTTTTTTTTTGTGGACAGTCCTCTAGGTAAGAAGGTTCTTTTTTTTATTGAACCAAAATCTGCCCCTTTACATCTTCCATATATTCATCCTAATATTCCCATCTGGGACCAAGCAACATGTCTAATCTTTCACAAAATAACATGACAAATGCAATGCCTAGAATATAGTAAGTGCTTCAGAAGTGTTGATTGATTGATTGAAATAGTTAGACAGAGGTCTTACCCCATCCCCAACCCCCAAGTTTTCTCTTCTTCCTGTTAAACATTCCCTTTCCTTCAACCAGCCCATATATTACATGATTCCAATTCCCATTGCCATCCTGGTTATCCTCTTCTGCGTATGTTCCAATTTATCCCTTCCTAAAATGTGCTGCCTAAACCTGTACATATTAATCTAAATGTGGCATGACCAGGGAAGAACACAGCAGGATTATCAAAACCTTCAATCTGATTATGATATCCATCTAGTACTAGAGGATATGCTGACTAGTGTGGTCTAAGATCTCTTTAGCTACTGGGGCTGCAGGGTCAGAGAGTAGCAGTAAAAGGATGGTAATGGGAGCCTCACTATAAATAATAGTTTAAAAAATGAATGAACGAATGAAGAATGAATGAATGAGTAAATGAATAATAAAGACAGAGTATAAGCTACATTTACAAAATCATGAAATACCTGAATATAACACCAGCAAAGGTCTTGCACATAGTAGGCATTTAATAAGTGTTTGTTGATTTGAAATTAATACATTGAAAAAGAAAACGCTCAACTAATCCCAGAACGTCAGAACCAAGATCTATCCTGGTAATTGTTAAAGAATTATAGCACAAATAATGGGTAGTATTTTTTTCTAATACTAGGCCTGTATCCTAAAGAAATCGAAGGGTCTTCATGGGTAGATAAGCTTTTGATCTCATCCTAACGTATTGGTATAAGCTAAAAACAGAAATAGTGATTTTTAAAAGATGTATATAAATCCATGGATGACTGAGCCAAAATAAATCGTTGAGGGAAAATGGGCTTCTTGCAGTTACAATTGTGGCTTTCTGCAGTAACTGTCAGAAACAGGATTCTATACTAGTGAACCATGAGTGACACAGAATGACATCTAGGTGGTACAGTGGTTATAGTGCTGGACCTGAGTTCAAATCCTACCTCAGAACCTACTAGCTATGTGATCCTGAGCAAATCTGTTAACCTTTCTCAGGCCCAATTTTCTCAATTATCAGATGGGGATAATAATTGCACCTACCTCCAAGGTTTATGTGAGGATAAAATAATATTTGTAAAGTGCTTTGCAAATCTTAAAGCACTATATAAATACTAGCCATTTTTCTTGTTATTTTTGTTCTCATAAGTGTGAGGGTCAACATTCATCTCTCAGTCCAAGAAATGACCTTAGGGTATATGCACCTTCTATGATACTGCACAAAATTCCTTTGGATCAATGACTCTTTTTTTTTGTCCAAGGCCCAGTTCAGCTCCCAGCAATTCTTCACAACATTGTTCACGAGGTGATACATGCTTAAGTCACTAAAATTCTTGAGGACCATCCTCTAAGCTATAGAGGAGTTGCTATTTGCATGAATGGAAGGAGTATCCATCCTGATTAAATTACAGATTCTTGAAGTATTAAAGTATATCATTAATGTGACTCAGAGGCAGACAATAAGAAATTTTAAAATTCTTATATAATCGCATTATAAAAATAGTTCTAGCTGGAATAAAATGAAGCAATTAATGACATTGAAATAGCTGTGCATTGTATGTACATATGCATATTATAACAATGGCAGGCATTTTTGTTTTTATTAGTGTTCACTCTCTGGTGGGGGAGAAGCGGATAAACCTCTTTCTATATTGTCTCCAAATATAGGAATACTTTATTGGGGGGGGGCAGATTATGGAGGGAGACCAGATCTGTGGGGGATGGACTTCTTTCTATATTTTCTCCAACTATAAGAATACTTCCTCCCCTCCCCCACAAGGGGGAGGGAGACCAGATTTAGGATTTCACTGGAAAAGGGAGTTCCCAGGGAGGACACTTCTACCAAGGAAGAAAAACTCCTGTCCACCAACCCATATATGGTCTTAGCGAGTTGTCCTGGGGCACTGAGAGGTTGAATAACTTGTCCAGAGTCATACAAACAATATGTGTAAAAGAAGAAACCAAAACCCAGGTCTTCCTAACATCAGGAGCAGCATACTAACTACCATAGTGAGCAGTCTGCCTCTATAACTGCAAGTGGACAGAAGTAGTTTCCAACCCAACAAGCAAAAGAGACTCAGTCTATATTGGTACTCTTTTCATATTCGACTAAAGGATTTTGCCATCCTTCTCAGCAATCCCAATGTTCACACCATCTTTGTGCAGTTTATGGTAATGTATTTCAGATTGCCCAAATGGCTAATGATTTCTTGAGCTGGAACTATCTGGTACAAGTTCTAATTTAGATGAAATGGACAATTGTGACATATTGTCAATTCTTACACTGAAAAGATTTGAAAGGGTTAGATTGGGTCAACTCCAAAGTCCCTTCCAGCTTTACCAATTCATGGCTGCCTCCAATGGTACCAAACTACTAAGTCTTTCTGTAAACTTGAATGATGGAGAGCTAAAATGGGTTCTGAAGTTGGGAAATGCACCAGAGCTGTAGGAGTGAATTCCTGCAAGATGAAGCAGTAGATGTCTTTGAGAACTTCCTTTTCATCTGCCCTCTCATTTTATGAGCCAAACTATAGGTAGCTTGAAGGTGGAAAGCAGCATGGTAGGACACTGGAAAGAGCCTGGAGTTAGAGCCCCAGGCTTTATAATCTTTCCTTTAACATTTATTTCCTGTGTGACCATTTAATCTCCAAAAGCTTTGGATCCTCCTCTGTAAAGGGGTTGGACTATTTGCCCTAAGATTTTTCTTCCTGTTCTAGATCTGTGATCATCTCAGTGACTTTCAGATACAAAGGGCCATTCGATAGGTAAAGATATAGCTAGAATAGGAACTTTGGCTTTGCAAAAAAAAAAAAACTTTTTCAAGATTACTATCTGCAAATGGCATATTGCTGCCTTCAAAGGCGATGCAGTATATTACTCATTTTTATTTCCTTCTTAAGACAAGCCATTTGTAGACACTGATGTTAAAAAGTGATCTCTTTTTTAAGCATACTGCTCTTTGCAACATGGCTAACTTCCAATACGGGTTTTTTTTTTTTAATTAGGATTATATTTCATGCACTGGAAAGCCTACATTCTCTGTAAACTACAGAAGCCTCTTTCCCCTCCTTCAGGCACCTTTGGGCCCAATTACTGTACCATTGGGGTGGGAGCTGCACTCTTTAGTGACTTTCATTACCCTGTTTGTAAACCTTGGTTCAGCTGTGATTCTCCAAGGGCACACTACAGCACCGGGGAGCAAGTTTTGGTGTTCAGACTTCCAATTTTTAAAAACTCCAACCTTTGGGGCTCAAGTCACTGAATAACTTCCCCTTCCCAGCCTTCCTTTCTCACTATCCATTCTAAAATGAATATTGCAGATGGAAACCCTAGCAAAGAAAAAAATGTTATTTACCTCAATTCAGAACATTCCAGATCAGTAATTCCTACACAGAGAAATATACTGCCTCACCTTCAAGTAGCCTTGTCTTTCCCCCAGATCAAACCGAGAAAAGTCTGCCCTTACTATCTTAAAGTCATTATATACCAGGGTTTATGATTTCTGTGATAGGTTGTAATACATTTACAAAGGTAAAGTTTCAGAATTTTCACTAGAATTATAAACTTGTCAGTTACTCTTGCTTCAGCCACAGAAGTTGACCAAGGAAAATATCTCTTTTTCTGGTATTTGTCCATTCTCTTCATACATTGCTGTTTCTTCAGTGCCTCTCATTCTTACCTCATTCACCTCCCCTTTTCACCTCACCTACAGGAAAAAGAAAAAAAAGATTCTAGAAACATGAGTATAACCTAGTAGGGGCCTTCTTCTTGATACCATGATATTGTTCACATGCCACTGGAGTAGATGGGCTGCTTAATAGTTACCTCTTACAGAAGGAATGAGAAGGGCCATTCCAGGCATATTAATAATGACCTCATCACAGAGCCCATAACACTGGCACTGCCTCCAAAATAGTAGTAATGGGAGATTTAAATTGTGAAGACCTAGCCACAATGACTTGAAAAGAGAATGCCATATGTATGTTTTCCCCAGAGCCAAGTAATAGCTATGCATGCACAAAGTACAAGTGGGTTCATATTTTCATGGAGAAAGTCAAATAGCTGGAGGAGTGAATTTGTATTCTCCTACTCATCAAGTGACAAGAATTCCATGCAGAATAAAAGTACTTTGAGAAGGAAACAAAAGATATGATGAGGCAGAGGGAAATTTTAATCTGCTTCAGGAGTTTGGAAAATAGAATAATATATAGAACAGGAAGGGGACAGGAACTGCTGAACATTTGAAGCTGAATAATACTATGAAAAGAAGCAGTGAGGTGGTGCAGTGGATAGAGTGCAGGGCCTAGAGTCAGGAAGACCTGAATTCAAATTTGACTTCAGACACTTACTAGTTGAGTGATCATGGGCAAGTCACTTAAACCTCTTTGCCTTGATTTCCTTAAGAAAGAAATTGCTTCTTGTGCTACAAAGTATAATAATGTGCATACATAAGAAACATATTCAAGGTGATCCAATAATAGTCAAAGGAAAAAAATGAGTAGAAGTGGTCAGAAAACCCAAATGGAGAATATAAAAGCAGTTATTTGTCAGCTTGACATGAATGATGAAGATGTCTACTGTCTTACCAAGATGGATATATTTTTCTGGAGAAAGAGAGAGAGAGAGAGAGAGAGAGAGAGAGAGATAAACGTACATACACACATGTATGATTTTAGGGAAGGGAGTCTCAACCCATTTTGTGGAATGGAATGCTATGGTAGCTTGGTAAAGTCTATAAACCTCTCATCATAATAACGTTTTATTCATTAATAAAAAATACTCTGTTTTACAAAGGAAAGAAATTATTTTGAAACAAAATTATCAAAATATTTTTCTTTAAAAAAATTCAGAGACCCCAGGTTAAGAACCCATGCTAGAAGCACAGCTGGACTCATTAAACACAACTGTTGATTGAAGGTAGAGATTAAGCTAAGAATATTGTATGTGAAAATGAGATTTTGATCACAGTGTAAAACAAAGAAACCATAGGTTCTATTGATATTCTGAAACTCAAGTATTATATGACTTAGAATTTTAAGTATTTTTCCCTGTTATTGAACTGTGAATTTGATCAATTGGTGCATTATGATCTTTATTCAAAAGTCTTGGTATTTCTTTCCATATAGTATTAAGGAATTTTAAAACTTAAATGTACCATGCTCTTCCAAGACAGCTATGATGTTTATATTAACTATATATTATGTTTTATGTTAACTCTATGTATTATATTTTCATGACAATATTTTAATTCTTACTATTAGATTCTTTTCTGCCAACTTTTCTTCTGCTTTTGTATTTATGAGATCCAAAGTTAGGGGCAGCTAGGTGGCACAGTGGATAAAGCACCAGCCCTGGATTCAGGAGGACCTGAGTTCAAATCTGGCCTCAGACACTTGATACATACTAGCTGTGTGACCATGGGCAAGTCACTTAACCCTTATTGCTCTGCAAAAAGTAAAAAACAAACAAAAACACACACACACACACACAAGGGGCAGCTAGGTGGTACAGTGGATAGAGCACTGGCCCTGGAGTCAGGAGGACCTGAATTAAAATCCGGCCTCATACATTTAACACTTACTAGCTGTGTGACCCTAGGCAAGTCATTTAACCCCAAATGCCTCACAAAAAAAAAAAAAAAAGAGAGAGTTCCAAAGTTATCATTTTCTCTTACAGCTACTTTTTTGGAAATATTCATGACTTCCAGTTAGAGTATTACAGGATTACTTCTACATAAATTCTGTCAAAGATTTCAAAGTGTACCAGATCAAATGATAATTTTTAAAAATATCCAAAAAGGAAAAAAAAATAGATTCATTTATCCAGCATAGGAATGAACAAGCAGACATTCAGAACCTATGGGACTTTCTGATGAGGAAATCACCTGGAGTGCCTGTAAGCAAGCCAGTGCTCTGAACAGAGAAATTCAAGAAGGACATAAAGCCTGCAGTGCTCCATTCTCAGGGGTGGGGGTGGGGGGTGGTAAGAAGTCTGATTTCTACGACAGGAGATTTTCCAGGGTCGGGGTGGAGGGGCAGAAATGTGTAATGCTTTTACTACAGATACAAGGCCAGGAGCCTACTAGAGCCTACAGAGTTGGGATAGCCCAACTCTGAATAGATTGGAGAGTGGAGATTGGGAGCTCAGAATATTTAAGTCTCCAGATGTTTAATGAGATGATTACATTGTGTTATCTTTCTACCTTTTAATCTTATGGGTTCAACTTTAGTTACTCCATAACTAGTGCATAATTCTTTTTTTAAAGTACAGTTTTCCCTTCAACATAGTTGGGGTTAGGAGTGTGATGCCCCCATGATCTGGAAAACCCACATAAAAATTTTTGGCACTTCATTTATACCAGAGAAGAAGTCTGAATTATTATGGTATTAAAAGATAAAATATGTTGATATTATATAATGCTATACCTATATTTTATGCATTTTTGAGTTTTTAAACATTTTCTGTGTTGTCTACTGGCCTTCATGTGTCATCTGTAGCTTCTGCAAAACTCCTCCAAAATTCCCATTTGATTTCTTATGCTGACCCATAATATATTGCAACCACAATAGGTAAAGTCATGATGTGGGATAACACTATTAAATTGGAGAATGTTTCAGAAAAAAAAGCTATTCCATCATCGTGTTAGTAACTTGATTTATCTCCCTTTTTTATTTCTTCAAACTCAGTGCCTCAACCCCAGCTGTTTCTACACATTTCTAGGTCATCAAAACCTTTAAAAATAAATCCTTAGGGGACAGATACGTGGTACAGTGGATAAAGCACTGGACCTGGATTCAGGACGACCTGAGTTTAAATCCAGTCTCAGACATTTGACACTTTCTAGCTGTGTGACCCTGGGCAAGTCACTTAACCCTCATTGCTCTGAAAAAAAAATCCTTAAATTAACCTCTTCTTTTCAAGCTTTCATCTAATATCTCTTCTCTCTTTCACATCCAAATAAATGGAAAAAATTACCCATAGCCATGTCTTCCATTTCCTCATCTCTTATTCATTTTTCAAGCCCCTACATTCTGGATTCCAGTCAGAAAGTTTATGCAATGTACTAATATTTATTAAATTCAAAAATTAAGTTTAAAAAATCCATGCTAAAGGAAATAAATTTTTTCCAGGAATTGAAGGATATATTTTTAAGCTACATCAAAAGGTCAAAGATTTCAGCAAAATGGGGGATTGGGGGCTGGGTGGTGGAGGGAATGTAGGGATAGATGGTTAATACTTCTACCAAAAAAAAAAAAAGCAACCGAGAAGACATTAGTAACCGTTATCTAAATACCTACATTTTCATCTTTAAAACCTTTATATGATGGTGCATGAATCTCCCAAGGATATCTTCAGTAAAATTATGAGAAGAGAAAAAGCAGGCTTTCATAGCTAATTTTGTTCAGAGGGTTAAGTATTGTCACATGTTTAACTGAAAAGTTTAGAGAATATAAAATACCACTGTAATCAGCCATAAAATAATTAGAATGCACACACATATACATATATACATACATGCACACACACACACACATATATACAAATTTTGTTGATGTTTTTTGTTTTTCTACTTTACTTATGGATTACTCCCATTTCATGAATGCTCTCTTGTAACAAAACAAAATGGTAAATAAAACTAATAACACTGTGTCCTCAAGTAAAAATGCATACAAAATTTCACATATATTTTACCTTTCTTCTACCACCCTGGGAAAGGTGGAAAATTTGAGTAAAAAAAGAAAGAAAAAAAAGCACCAATGTCGTGTAACAAATATGCATAGTGAAACAAAACAAATTCCCTCAAATGCTGTATACAAAAATATATATGCTTCATTCTGCACATCCAATATGTCACATCTCTATAATGGATAACACATTTACATGTGGACATTTATAATGTGCTTTGCATTCTCAATTTTCATTTTCTCCTCACTATAATGCTTTGAATTAGATCAAATAATATTGCTCCCATTTTACAGATTGGGAGACAGGATCAGGACATTTCACATACTTGCAAAGAATTGGACAAAAGAAAAAAATTGAGAAAAAAAAGAATATTTATGTACCAACACTTTAATGTCAATATCAAAATCCTTGAGATGCTACTAAATTGAAGCAAATTTATATCACTGAATATCACATGATAAGAGAGAAAGGAGGAAACAAGTGAATTAAATTTGCACCTAAAGGTACTAGAAAAAGAAAACAAATAAATTCCAAAAGGAAAAAAAGAGAGAGATTATAAACTTAAGAGCAGAAATAACAATTTAACTGACTAATAAAAGCAGAAGTTATTTTAATGAAATACTATAAAATTGACAAAACATTATCAAATTTTTGTTTTTTTAAAGGAGAAAGCCAATACAAATCAGCAAAATTACAGATAAAAAAGGGAAGATCACAGCAAAAAAAAAATGGAGACTATGATTAGAAATATTACACACAGGTATATTCTAACAAATTAGAGAAATGTAGGACAGTAAAAATCATCTACAAAATATAAATTTACCCCAAACTGATGTAACAGTAAATAAAAATAATTATTCCACACACATCGCACATAATGGGTTCACAGAAAGATTCCTTCAAAACTTCCAACAACACGTAATTCCTATTTTTCAGATTATTCATATATATGAAGGAAGATGGAAATATTCCCATTACCTTTTAGAGAAAAATATCATATTTATTTTAAAACTTTGCAAGAGGACACTAAAAAGAAAATTATAGAACAAGTTCCTTAAAAATATGAATGCAAAAATAAATATTAACAAACAGATTACAGTAATACATTCACAAAATTATTCCACATAACAAAATAGAGTTTTTGTCAGGTATGTAAGGCTAATTCAATTAGAGAAGAAGTAAAGGGAGGAAGTTACCATAATAGAAAATATAAGCAAAATTTTTAAAATATCATTTCAATAAATATAGAAAAATCTTTGTAAAAAATCAGACATTCATCAAGGACATTAAAAATACTAAAAATAAGAAAAAGAGATGATTTTTATCTTTAAATAATAAGATATATCTACCAAAAACCAACAACTAATGTAATATGCAGTTCCCCATGCAAATAGGTATCTTAATTAATTGCTATTAGAAAGGCATGCTATTAGAATCTTTCTGGAAAGCAAGCCTTCACTTTGATGTAAAAGTTTTAAAAATAATCACATCTTTCGAAGGACCTCAAGCTTATGCCATATGAACATTGGCTATAGGAACTAAACATGTTTATTGGGGAGAAGAAGAGACTTAAAGAATGTATGGTAAATATCTTCAGGTATCTCTAAAATTGTTATGGAAGAGGAATAAGACTTATTCTTGGACTCGCAATGAAGAATTATAATCAATGTGTGGAAGTTTAAACATGATAAAATTAGGGTTCCTATAAGAAATCCTTTCCCAATCATTCATATTATATCAAAGCAAAAGAGATTGCTTGTGGAGATAATGGAGTCCCCTCCACTTGAGTTCTTTGAGAAAAGTCTTGCTGGGAATATTGTAGAGGGGATTATTGTCTACATATTGATTAGATGAGGTTAGATGAGGTCATGAATGGACTGGAACCAGCACTAACCATTCTGGATAGCCAACTGTTAAATTTTCACTGGTGAACATATATACTTTGGAAATCTATAAGTGTTTGATTTTTTGTTTTGCTGATTATTTAGACTTAATAAAGTAATGAATAAAATGTTAATCATGCAGGTTAAACTTTAAATACGTCATGCTTACACTTTCCCCAAAGAAAGACAGTTATACCCTTGGGTAGGAGGAATATGCAAGGCTTTTCCAACTCTGAAATTCCTTGATTCTCTGAATAATTCCATTATTGGAAATAGGCTCAACAATGTAGTCAAAAATGAAGAAAACAAGTTATTATTCAAGATTTTTATTGCAGTAATTTTTTTTAAATTACATGGACAGCTAGGTGGCACAGTGGATAGATATAGAGTGCTGAGCTTGGAATCAGGAAGATACATCTCCATGAGGTCAAATCTAGCCACAGACATTAGCTGTATGATCCTGGGCAAGTTGCATAACCTGGTTTGCCTCAGCTCCTCATCTATAAAATGAACTAGAGTAGTAAATAACAAATGACTCCAGTATCTTTGCCAAGAGAATCCCAAAAAGAGGTCATTAAGAATAATACACAGTTGAGGGGCAGCTAGGTGGCGCAGTAGATAAAGCTCCGGCCCTGGATTCAGGAGTACCTGAGTTCAAATCTGGCCTCAGACACTTGACACTTACTAGCTGTGTGACCCTGGGCAAGTCACTTAACCCCCATTGCCCCACAAAAAAAAAAAAGAATAATACACAGTTGAAACAATTTAACAACAAAATATTTAATTACAAATAAATAGGAGGCAACTTAAATGTTCAACAATAAGGTGTGGTTACCCCAATAAATTTTACATAACATAGGTTTTCCCAACCCCTCTTAATTCCAGTGCATTTCCCCAGTGAATTATTTTCTATTTTTCCTACATATAGACTGCTTGTTATATATTTATTTGCATGTCATCTCCCCCATTAGACTATAAGATCCTTGAGAGGAGGGACAAGGTTTTTTTGCCTCTTTTTGTATTCCCATTGCTTAGCACAGTGCCTGGCACATGGTAGGTGCTTAATAAATGTTTGTTGATTGATTGAAAATAGATATATTAACATAATAGAATACAATGAAAGTGGAGGAATTTAATGAACACTTTTTTCAAAAACTAAAATAACTTCATATAATAATGAAAAGGGAAACAATGAGAACAGTAAAACAGATCACATGAAAGAATGAATAGACAAATGAAGAATCCTGTTTGAGATTTAAAAGGAGTAGCTTCTAGAAGGGAGAATAAGGGATATTTTAGTGGAAACATAATAGTTATTAAATATTTGAAGGATTGTTTTGTGGGAAGTTACAGGAATAGACATTCTATACAGTTGCAAGAATAATAACAATAAAAGCAGTGAATTTTGATTCAATATAAGATCTTGCTAAATATTAGAGCTAGCCTAAAAGGCTGAATAATGAAGCCATGATTTTCCCTCACCAGAAGTGAATAAGCACATGGCAGATAAGCACTTGTAGAAGGAATTCCTGCATTGGGTTGGACTAGATTTCTGAAGTTACTTTCAACTTTGAGATTCTCTGACTGATTGGCAGTGTCCCTTGAACTTCAAACTTTTATTTTACTCCCATTTTATGGTTTTAATTCACCACACAGAAATTGAAGTGAATGTGCATGTGACCTTTAAGCTTCATTAGGATCTCCAGCATATATACTTTGGGACATTGAAACATTTATGTCTTTTTATTCCTAGCACCTAGTACGATGTTTTGTATATAGTAGGCACTTATTAAATGCTCATTCAACTTGACTTGCCCTATCCCAAAATGCCTTCAGTCCCTGACACACAGTCATTTATAGCATTAAAATTTCCTAGGTTCTCTTAAAATACCATGGGGGCCATAGATAGATATACAGTATATATGTATATATACAGTATACGTATATATGTATCTATTCACAGTCTATATAGAGAGGAAATATTTAGTGTAATTTCATGAATCTAGCAGGCTGTCTTCATTTGGACCATGCAAAATCCACTTGAGATGTCATGATAATCCCCACAGGATTAGTGTTTCCTTTGGGAGTTTTCTTGGAGGCTACTAGGCACACTCAGAAGATAACCTAAAGGTAAGACTCAGGGGGCTTAGGACAGAGGGGCTTAGAAAGATCTGTGTTTCCCCTGCCTTAACTAGCCCTTAGAGAATGTAAGATGTGTTTAGGCTGTCCCTCAGGACTGATACTAAAGAACTCCAAAGATAGAGAGCAGACTTATGTATATGGCTTTAGTTATGAATTAAAAGACCTTTTGTTTTGTTCCAACATTTACCTTGCTACTGAAACTAGTGAAAGCATGTCTCAGTCCCGTGGCCATTGACTGCTCTTTTATTTTTAAATAACTTTCTTCTTCTACCTTCCTTCATGCTACAATTGAATTCTCAGCATTTTAAAGACTTATGTAGCTTTAAGAGGACAGGATCACTGATGACAGTGCAAATATGGCTATCTTTCCATGCTTTAAATATTTAAATAACATATCTTACCATTGAATTGACATGGCTGTAAGTGCTTCAAATGTGTCCTTTAACATATCATCTTATCAGTCCCACTGGCTATGATTTTAAAAAATGAAAACCAGACCATATTTTATGCCATATGTACAAACAGTTCCTTTATGATGTCCTAAATATATGCAATTTCTTGTTAAAACTGCATATAGTTTGCTCTAGTAGATCATAATATTCTATTTATAAGCTAAATTCTGTTACTTTTTCTTCTACTTCTTTTTCTCTTTTTGTTTCATTAAGACTTTTTAGCAAAGAAAATGGTATAGAAATATCACTTGGCAGTTCTTGTGTCCAGTGCTGAAGAATGACTAGAAGTATTAGATTAATTCAATTTGAAAAAGATAATTTTCTTCAGAAATTAAGAATTCACAGAATATAGCTTCAAGAAACTTTTGTTTCATGTAAAGAATGAAGTAAGGTAGTTTCATGGTATAATCTGTCATTCACAGTCCCTAAATCTACAATAGTTCAGTGCTATGGCTTAAAATGATTGTTAGGAACAATTAAGTTAATTTCTTATAGTACAAGGTTTCATGACAAATGAAAAATTTGAAAGGTTCTGACCAAAATTCTGATCTACTTCTGACCTGCCCCAATCAATTTGGGTACATTCTCAATCCACCCAAATAATCATCATGCATCAAAAAGGTAAAGGGTACAGCTTCTATTGTTCATGAGTCTAAACCTGTGGAATTTCGATGCCTTAATCTTTCATAAAAAAAAAAAATCAGAAAACCATAAAACATATACACCTAAATTTATATTTTACATACAATGATTAATATTTTTATCACTTTAAGATTTGCAAGTCACTACAGATATTTAATTTTATTCTCATATGGCATTATCTTCATTTTACAGTTGAAGAAACTAAAGTAGATAGAGATTAAGTGAGTTGTCTAAGGTCACAACTGGTAAGTATCCGAGAGTGGATTATGAACTCATGTCCTTCTGATGGTAGGTCTAACACTCTATTTACTGAGTCACTTAGATGCCTTTAATTCATAACTAATCTTATCTATAAGAAAGGTAGTATGGAGAACTGGCCTCAGATTTAGGAGGGTGTGGCTTCTAGTCATACTTGCTATGCACTGACTGTGTGACATAATCTTTCCATGCCTCGGGCAACTTTCCAAGACTAAAACCTAGAACAATTTTTGAATAATTAGTATCCATTGGTAGAGGGAGCTTCCTTAAAAGGAGTTTCTTATACTAATGAAATCACAGAATCTAGGTAAAATCTACAATTACTTCCCAACTTCCCAGTCCCCTTCCCATTTGATATGATGATTTCCTAGAGAAGGGTTTATGATTTATTCCCTCAATGGTTTTAGGGGTAACCTTGAAGGACTGGTTTTTCCTAGTATACTTCCCATTGACTATGAACCAGACACTTAGATTTTAGAACAATTATTTACTGAGTGTAGGAATTGAGAGCAATTCATACAAAACAATGACCCTAAAGTAGAAGCACACTTTTCCTTTGCATACCTAGAGTTCCTGGGGAGAGTGCAATCAGACTTAGATAGCATATGTAATAAAAGAGGTAATTCATAGCTCTTGGTTATTTTCCTCCCATCATAAGTCAATGCTCTGGTAGAATCCAGAAACTGCCTTTTCTCTGCATTCAGTTTGGTTTCAGTACATCTTTCTGCTCCCAATCCAGATGCTATCAACAGCCATTGCTGCTCTTGGACTTCAATTACCAGGTCCATTTGTTGTTATAACTTCTTTTATGGTTTTCAAGGATCTCCCAAACTTACATAGTCAACGTGTTGTTTGTCTTTGAAAAGTGACAGAACTGTTATGAATTACAATGAAAGAGAAATTCTTCAACGTGTTGGTGTCATAGATATTTTTGGCAGGCTAAACCTTTTAAGAATAATGTTTTCATTCATTTATTCATTCATTTATTTATATATTCATATATGAATTTATTTTTTATTTACTAATTTATTTATTTATTCATGAGTGAATTCATTCATTCATTCATTCATTCATTCGTTTGTTTGTTTTTTGGGCCTGTCCATTCATTCATTCATTCATTCACTCATTTATTTATTTATTTATACATTTATTTGTTTAATCATTCATTTATTCACTTATTTATTTATCTATTTACTTACTTATTCATTAATTCACCTATTTATATATTTATTTATTTACAATTTTACCCAAGTTACATGTATAAACAAATTTTCACATTGATTTTAAGACTTTTGGTATAAATTCTCTTCTTCCCTCCCTCCCTCCTCTCCTTAAGAACTCAAGCAATCCAATATAAGTTATACACGTGCAGTCATACAAAACATTCAGATACCACCAGTTCTTTCTCTGTAGATGGATTGAATTTTTCATAAATCCTTCTGATAGCATCCTGCTCATAATTTCTCACAGCACAATAGTGTTCCATCCTAATCTCATCTCACAATTTGTTCAGCCATTCCCCAATTGATGGGCAATGGTTTTATAGCCCTTTGGCCATAGTTCATATGGCTATAGGTGGCTTTGATTCATCTATCAGTTGGGGAATGGCTCTCATTTTAACAAATTTGACTCAGATCTCTATGTATTTGAGAACTGAGGCCTATCAAACAAACTTGCTTCAAATGTTTTTCACAGGTACTATTGCCAACTGTATTACCCTCCATCCTACTCCATCCCCTTGATTTACTCTATTTTCTATAAGAATAATATTTAAAAATAATTATATGGCATACTAAATTTTAGTTAAAGGTTAATGAAAATAAAGATTAATTATTTTTCCTATCCTATTCATGGACTCTCTTAAATCTGTCTGTGAAATATGTGGATCCCAAATTAAGAACCCCTGTACTAGATAACAAGAACAGCAAACATTTTTTATTTTCTACTGTACTAGATGTATACCACCTAGTACAAAATACTGAAAGAGCTAAGAGTTTTGTAAGGGCAGTGAGAAAGCAATAGAAATAGCTATGTTATACATGCATAAATATAACTGAGAGGTAAAAAGCAAAATTACAAGAAGGAAGATGGTGCTTAATAGAAATTTAGTGCCCAGAACTAATGAGATTCTAGAGCTGCTACACTCTGCCTGTTCAGTTGTGTTTCAGACGTTTAAGAAATTTCATTGTCTATTATGACTAGACACTGAAAAAGAACAATAATTTGGGTCCAGAATTGAACAGTAGGGGAGACAAGGGTGGATTACCTTTTAAAAATTGTATACTTCCTTTAAAAAAGCAAAACAAAATAATCTTTTCCTTGAAATTGAGACTCAGTTTTCTAATGTCAAAATTATAACAATTTTATTGTATGGCTGTAGAACATGGAACATTACAGACTCATAAGAATTAAAACTGACCATCACATAGATGGTGATGATGAAGAATGTGGTGGTGTTTAGGCTGCAAGAAATAACAAATAAGAACTATGAGAAAGAATCAAAAAAATAGATGCCATCAAAGAAATGAATGAACAAAAATATGTGCTATCCCTGAGATGTGAGCAAAGGATAGGTAAATATAGCAAACTATGTCATCTACTATGATACTCAGGAGGTTAGGAAAAAATGAAGAAGATCTATCTCATCATTTTTGACTGAATATCCTGGGAAGGACTTATAGGAGACTAAAGATGAGAGACTGACAGAATAGCCAAGCATTGGCTAGACTCTCATCAGCATCATTGGAAGTGATAGCCACATTGAGGAGATCATGGATTCATTTTGAGTTTTGGAGTCCTGTATATCCCACATGGAGGCAGAGTTTCTTAGGAAGGAGAGAATATACAAGATACTACTGCAGTTCTTTAGTGAAAGGGACCCAGAGGATTAATTTTTTTTTTAAGTAGTCAAGAGGCACAAGGAATTTTTATGGACAAAAATTAAAATCACATATCTTAAAGTAATGCAGGCAACAGGGAGAAAAGTGGGGAAATGAGGAAGAGGATATTGCATCTCTACTAAATGAATTTAAGGAAAAACAAGAATCATCCTCTGGGATTATTTTCAAAGTAACAATATAAAAATATAGTGTTGCTCTGCTCTCCAGATTATTAAAGAAAATGATGTGTTCATTTAAAACAGAACGGACTTCAATCTAAAAACAAAGAAGAAAAGGGAGATGAAAAGTCCCTGATGAGGAATTTTTTTTCACCTGAATGTAATGCCATTAGGAGACCTATTGTGGGACAACGTATAGTGTAACTAAAAATACATTTGTGCCAGTATAGGCTACTACTATGGGATACAAAATGGGGGAGGTTGAAGGAAAGGAAGGTCCCAGGAAAACAATATCAGTTACTGCAACCTTGTGTAGTTATGAAAAGTCATGAAAATGAACAGGGTCATTGGCACAGGCTAGCAGAGGGCCACCAGATAAAAAAGGCACAGAATGTGGTCTCTATACTCACACAAAGGAAGAGTAGCATTCCAAAGAAGAAGTGCAGCTTTCCTTGCCCACATGATGGTGATCATTCTAGGTCTAAACCTTGGCTTCCCCAACAAAGTTATGTCTCTGATCTTAATACAAATATCCAAATACTCAGGAATTACTTAGCTGTCTGATGAATTTGAGTCATCAGAGACTAATGAATTGTTAACCAGGGTTCTAAAAGAACTGATAGAAACATTTACTAAAATAAATACAGTAATTTTTAAAGAGCATGAAAACAGGAGTGATTCTTTAGTATTGCAGTTAACAACAAATGTCCTGATTTTTGTTTAAAAATCCACTGCACTAAGTGGCACAGTGAATAGAGCACTGGCCCTGGATTCAGGAGGACCTGAGTTCAAATCTGACCCCAGACACTTAACACTTACTAGTTGTGTGACCCTGGGCAAGTCACTTAACCCCAATTGCCTCACCAAACAAACAAACAAAGAAGAAAATAAAATTGTCAAAGTATATGCCAAGATGCTTGACTTATTTTCTTCTGGCAAAATTTTATATTACTGGACAGTAAATATTTACAAAGTAAATTATGTTCACAAAAGGATAGGATGGCTTCATCTGGAAAAGGTCAAGGCAAATAAAACATTTCCTTAGAGTATGGTATTCATTTTTGAGGACCAGTTTTTGGAGAGATATTGATCATCTACAATATTTCCAGGAAAGAGCAAATGAGGTAATGAACGTCTTCAAGATAATATCTATAAGAATAAATTAAAGGAAAAAACCAATAAGTTAAATAAACTGGAGATTTGTTTAACAACAAAGTTCCCTAAGCTAAACAAACTTGCAAAAAAGAAGAATTGGGAAGGTTTTCCATCTCTCTTCAAGTATATGAAGAGCACACATATATGTATATACATACATGCATACATATATACATATACACATATGGAGTAGATTTGGAAATGGAACTGAGATGGCAAAGTAAAGGCAGAGACTCACCCAAGCTCTTCCAAATTCCTCTCCATGAATTCTGGAGAGGCAGAACCAACAGAAGGATGTGGTGAGAAAATTTTCCAGCCAAAGACAACTTAGTGAGACAAACCTCTGCTTCTGATCTTCTGAGATGAGAGTGGAGCTTGGTCCAGCACAGGCTATGCCCCAACAGGCCAGTGGCAGGCTTTGGAAGTGACTGAATTAGCAGCAGCAGCTACTGGAGCTCTTCACCCAAAGATAATAAGAAGTCAGACAACTGATCAGAGGGAGATTGTAGGGGACCCTTTGCTGGCACTGGTACAGAAACTCTGTAGCATTTCCCATATGGGAACTGGGTTGAAGTCACAAGGTGAGGAAGAGTACTAGCATACATGTGCGGCTGCAGAGAAGCAGTTCAAGGAGGAAAAGAATGCTTATGGATGTTCACAGGCCAGAGCACAGGACAAGAGAGTGGTGACTATACCTCTCCTTAAATCATACCTTGGAAGAATTGAAAAGTTATAGACCCCAAGAACTGGTACTGAAAACAGTAGCAAGAAAAGCCTATGGCTTGGAATAGTGTTCCCTCAACCCTGGGGGCAGAACCCAAATTAAACACAAAGTTTAAAGTCAAGAAATAAGTTGGAAAAATGAGCAAATAATAAATAAACAACCTGACCATTACAGTCAAATCCTCAAAGAAAAATGTGAATTGGTCTCAGGCCCAAAAAGAATTCCTGGAAAAGCTCAAAAGGGATTTTAAAGCTCAAATAAGAGAGGTAGAGGAAGCATTGGGAAAATAAACTAGAGTGATACATGAAAAGCTTGAAAAAAGAGTCAATAGCTTGCTAAAGGAGGTGCAAAAGATACTGAAGAAAATATCACCTTAAAATTAAATAGGGGAAAACATAAAAGAGGCATAAAAATCCACTAAAGAGGGGTCAACTAGGTGGTATAGTGGATAAAGTACTGGCCTTGGATTCAGGAGGACCTGAGTTCAAATCCAGCCTCAGACACTTGACACTTAACTAGCTGTGTGACCCTGGGCAAGTCACTTAAGCCTCATTGCCCTGCAAAAAAAAAAAAAAAAAACCAACCCCAAACAAAAAAAAAAAGTAACAAAATCCACTAAAGAGAACTCTTTTTTTGAGCTATTTATTATCATTTTATTTAGAATTTTCCACAAGTTACATGTAAAAAAATAAAAAAAAAACAAATTTTTTTCACATTGATTTTTTTAAAAAACTTTGTATGAGAAGAACTCTTTAAAAAGCAGACTTAACCAAATGAAAAAAAAAAGATGTACAGAAATTCACTGAAGAGAATAACTCCTTAAAAAGTAGAATTGACCAAATGGAAAAGGAGGTTAAAAAGCTCATTGAATAGACAAGTGGATAGAACACTGGCCCTGGAATCAGGAGGACCTGAGTTCAAATGCAGCCTCAGACACTTGATCTTACTAGCTGTGTGACCCTGGGCAAATAATCCCAGTTGCCTAACCAAAAAAAAAAAAAAAAAAAAAAAAAAAAGCTCATTGAAGAAAATAATTCATTAAAAATTAGAAGTGGAAAAATGGTAAACAAAGCCATGAGAGAGCAAGAAACAATAAAACGAAATCAAAAGAATGAAAAAATAGAAGAAAATTTAAAATATCACATTGGAAAAACTGACCTGTAAAATAGAGGAAAATTAAATGAAAGCTATGATCAAAAAAATTAAAAAAAAATTCTAAACATCAAATTTTAAGAAATTATCAAGGAAAACTGCACTGATATCCTAGAACTAGTGGGTAAAATAGAAATTGAAGGAATCTCATCAATCATCTTCTGAAAGAAATCCACAAATGAAAACTGAAAGGAATATTAAAGCCAAATTCCAGAGCTCCCAGTTCAAGGGGAAAATATTACAAGCAGCCAAAAAGAAACATTTCAAATATCATGAAGCCATAGTCAGTATAACACAAGATTTAGCAGCTTCTACATTATAGGATCAGAGGGGTTGGAATATGATATTCTGGAGGGCAAAGAAGCTAGAATTATAACCAAGAAATCACCTACCTACCAAAACTGAATATAATCCTTTAAGGGGAAAAAAGATATTTAATGAAATATATGAGTTCCAAGCATTCCTGATGAAATGATCAGAGCTAAATAGAAGCTCTTTTGACTTTCAAATACAAGACTCAAGAGAAAAATTAAAAGGTAAACAGGAAAGAGAAATCATAAGGGATTTGATTAGGTTAAACTGTTTACATTCCTACATGGAAAGATGATACTTCCAATTACTAAGAACTTTATCATTATTAGGGCAGTAAGAAGGAGTAAACATTGACAGAGGACGTGGGTGAGAGTTCACTATAATGGGATGATTACCCCCCCCCCAAAAAAAATTAAGCAGTGAGAAAGAGGGATACACTGTGAAAAAATAAAAGAGGCATGGAAGAACATTTAGAGTAAAGAGGAAAATGGTGGGGGGGGGGGACAACATATGAGCCTTCCTCTCATAGGAATTGGTTCAGAGAGTGAATAACATATATACTCAATAGGGTATAGAATTTTTTTTATCCTACAGATAAGTAGCAGGGAAAGGGGATAAGAGAGGGCAAATTGGGTAAGGAAGTGGTAAGAAGGAAATCACTTTTGAGGATGGACAGGGTGAAATGAAAGGAAAAGTAGGATAAACAGGGGCAAATAGTATGGAGGGAAATACACAGCAATCATAACTGTGGGAAAAAAAAAAGATTTACAGCAAGTTTCTCAATAAAGGGCTTATCTCTCAGATATATAGAGAACTGAGTCAAATTTAAGAGAATAAAAGCTATTTCCTAATTGATAAATGATCAAAGGAGTTTTCAGATGAGGAAATCAAAGCTATCTATAGTCATATGAAAAAATATTTTAAATCACTACTGATTAAAGAAATACAAATTAAAACAACTCTGAAATACCAACTCACACTTATCACACCAACTGATATGACAGAAAAGGTGATCCAACCATTCTGGAAAGCAGTTTAGAACTGTGCCCAAAGGGCTATAAAACCATGAATATTTTTTTTTGAGGGGCAATGAGGGTTAAATGACTTACCCAGGTTCACACAACTTGTAAGTGTCAAGTGTCTGAGGCTGGATTTGAACTCAGGTCCTCCTGAATCCAGGGCTGATGCTTTACCCACTGTGCCACCTACCTGACCCCCATGAATAATTTTTGACCCAGCAATACCACTACTAGATCTGTGTCCCAAAGACATTAAAAAAAGAGGAGGAAGAAGAAGAAATAGATGTATGTATTTATAGCAGCTCTTTTTGTGGTGGCAAAGAATTAGAAATCAAGGAGATGTCCATCAATTAGGGAATGACCAAACAAGTTGTGGTATATTATTGTGTTATAAGAAATGATGAGCAGGAAGCTTTCAGAAAAACCTGGACAGACAAACTACTATAAAGTGAATTGAACAGAACCAAAGAGTGTACACAGTAACAGCAATATTATATGATGATCAACTGTGGATGACAGCTATTCTTAGCAATACAGAACAATCCTGAAGGACTTATAATGAAAAATGCTATCCATCTCCAGAGACATGATCTAAACAACTTTGGGAATTCCAATTAACCTATCTGATGGAGTCTGAATGCAGATTCAAACATACCTTTTTTTAAAAAAAAAAAAAGCTTTATTTTTCTTCAGTTTCTTTTTAGTGTGTGCTTTCTTTCATATCATGACTAATATGGGAAAATGTTTTGCATGTCTACACATTTATAACCTACATAAAATTGATCTCAATAAGAGAGTAAGGGGAGAGGAAGAAAATTCAAAACTCATTTTTTTATCTTTTCTTTTTTAAATCATAAAAACATTTTATTATTTTCTAGTTACATGTAGAGATAGTTTTCCACATTTATTTTTATAAGATTTCTAGTTTCAAATTTTTCTCCCTCCCTCCCCTCTCCCCAAGACAGCAAGCAATGTAATATAGGTTATACATGTACAATCACATTGAACATAATTCTGCATTAGTCATACTGTGAAAGAAGAATCAGAGCCAAAGGGAAAGAACTAACTTTTTTTTTTTTTGGTGAGGCAATTGGGGTTAAGTGACTTGCCCAGGGTCACACACCTAATAAGTGTCAAGTATCTGAGGCCGGATTTGAACTCAGGTCTTCCTGACTCCAGAGCCAGTGCTCTATCCACTGCATCACGTAGCTGCCCCAGAATGCACATTTTTTTTAAAAGAATGTTAAAAATTATTTTTACATGTAATTGGAAAAAGTAAAACATTTATTTAGCCAAAAAAGTATATTTGGAATAATAAGTTGAACTTGTAGAAATATGAATTTAGATTTTCTATAAAGAAAATTTTGTGAAGAAAGAAAATGTAGACCTATCATTTCATTGATAGGGGTAATTTACAGTGAGGAAACCCCCCTCCATAACTTATAGTCTTAGAAAGTTTCCTCAGGCACTGAAAGGTTAAAGGTCTTGCCCACAATCACACAGCTAGGAAAAGTCAGAGGCAGGACTTTAAGTCAGAGGAAGGAGTCCAAAGAGCCTTTTATCTACCATGGCATTGTATCTCCTAAAATTAATTATCTAAAAGTGAAATTGTCTCTTTTGAAAGGTGATGAGTTCTTCATTGTAAATTTTCCATCAAAGGCTCTATTCTTCCTTCTCATCCCCGCAGCCTTGCTATAGAGAGGATTCTTGGTTGAGTATGGTTGGGGTAGATGCCTTCGTCAGTTCACCCAGCTCTGTTGATTTTCTTCAACTCTGTTTTGAATTGGGTATTCAAAGTTGGCATTTGATCAGACGATCTATAATTTTAGTTAGTTGGTTATAAATTGCACTTAGAAAAAACCCTGTCAGATTCCAGAGAACATTAAAACACATGCAAGAAAGAAATTAATATCATGCATTTCAGCCCCAGTTAAGAGTTGCATAGATCAAAGATTCGTTTTGGTGTGCCGAGGGTTTGACTTTGACTTTTGAACAAGATGAGAGTATGAACCACATGACAAGACAGAAGCACGAACAGCTCATTTCTATGGATTCCATGAAATGGTAAATGAAACACAGGGTGGTGAGAGGCAGCAACCAGCCATGCTGCACAGGGGTATATCAATCGCATACAGATAGATACTGGAATACTCTTTACGGGATTGCAGACATCGAACTGAACATATTTTTAATGGCCAAATGTGTTTTACCACTTCTGACAGAGAGGCTGGGAGTTCTTTTTTTCTATTCCTTCCCAAAAGAAAATGTTGTTCTCCTTTATTTCTTTTCCAAGTAGGAATGAAGAGCCTGGATTCTAAAGGGAAGGCAAGCAAATTCTCAACTTGATGAATGGCAGTGAAGCGTTTTACTGCTCCCCATCTCCTCCCTTATGGAATAAGCAATTGGGTGTCACTTCAGAATATGTCGACCTCCTTCTAGTCCTCAAAATGCCTGAAGCTTATTTTTTTTTCTCTTTCACACATACCGCTAGTTATGTTACCTCAAAGTGGTGCCTGAACATTCTCCTAAAATTGAGAAGCTGGACAATGAAGGCTAGAGAGGTGTAAATTTTGTCAGAGAACATACTAATGAAATCCCTGGTAACTAGGATTATTGAAATGGATTTATTATTGTTGTTACAGCCCAGCTTTTTTTCTTTTTTACACATGAAGGTTAGCTTTTACATTTGCTTCTAATAAGCATTTTTCCCCTTGGCCAACTGTGGTGTTTCACATACTGTCTTTTTCAATTATAAATTAAAGTCAATAAAGGAAAAAGTTTGGAACTGTGATAAAAAACTGAGCCAGGAAAACCACCATATCACCTCCCCAGACTCTTTGCCTTAAAAGCAAGACAATGAACACAGCCTACTTTGGAGAAAGAGCTATACTCATAAAGGTTCACCCCATCTAACTGAACTGACTTCTCAGCTCAGGCAATCAGATGATTCAGTTCTACAAATCGTTAATAGGACTGTTTTGACAGAACAATTTGGTGAAAATGTTTAAATGAACAATGTATAGCCAATAGAAAGTCTGAGGGTCTCAAGATATAAAGAAGGGGTCTGCTCGGAAAAACAAAGGTGCTTGTATGGAAAGAGTCACTGAAAGGTCTAGGAAGATTGGCATCCCTTCAAATAATTTTCTTTAGATTCTGCTATTTCAATAATGTTAATTACAATAATTATTTCCTTAAAATTAAGGAAAATTTCTTATATCTCAAGTCATGTTTCTGAATGATAAAATGGCCACAACCTCCATTCACTGTGCTTAGAATAAACTTGGGCTTTCCTTCCTGATAGATTCATAATGTGATTATCTAGAATAACAACCTTCATGGTAGATCAATTTGGAATCTCTCCTTACTTTGGTCAGTTACTCCTTTGTTCATTGTGACAGGTGAATGACCATGCTATAAGGGGAGAGGCTTTGGGATGGCATCCACTCTGAAGCCTTGTGGTCCTGTCTTTGACATCTGCTTTGGTTCTTTTCTGTTCTAGGTAAACAGAACGGAGTCTCTAATCTTAGGGAAAAAAACAAACAAAAAGCATTTATTTAAAGTCAATGTGGCAGGAACTGTGCTAAGCACTTTACAAATATTTGTTTCTCACAATAGTCCTGTGAGGTAGGTGCTATTAATATCTTAATTTTACAGATGAGGAGACTGAGGCAGAGAAAAGGTAAGTGGCTTGCCTAGGGTTCACAGCTAGTAAATTCATGAGGTCAGATTTGAATTCAAGACTTCCTGAACCTAGGCCCAGTTTTCTATCCACTGTGTTACCTAGCTGCCTTAACATCCTTACCCCAGGACCCAAAATATATCTGTAGCAGAATGTGGATTTCACAAGCTAAAACTTAACAGAGATACATATGTTTTTCACTTTGGTTGAAAAAAATCTACTGCCCAAGAATAAAATGGGGGAAATGCAACTAGGCAATAATTGGTTTGAATAGTCTGAGGATCTTATTGGACTATAAGCTCAATATTGACAGAATGACATGATAACAGCAAAAGCTAATGCCAGCTTAGGCTGCATTAAAAAATCATCATGTCTAGGACTAAGGACATAATAATCTCATTGTACTGTTTCTTGTTCAGATCACATCTTGGCATATTTGTGCCAAATTTGGAATGGGGGATTGATAATCTGGAGACTGTGACTGTCTTGAAAAAGATGACAGGATGTTGAAAGGCTTAACTATTAGTCCATATGGGGATCGACTGAAGGAAATGGGGATATTCAGATGATCTAGTGCAGACTTAGGAGATACATAATAGTTGTTGATGTATTGAAAGGGCTGTCAGGTGGGAGAAGGCATTAGGTTTGCCTGGTTTGGCCCCACAGGGCAGAACTAGGATTAATGCACGGTAAGGAAAAACTTCCTAACAATGAGAGCTATGTAAAAGGGAAAGGAGATTCCAAAAGTAGTGGCTCTTCTCTCACTGGAAGTGGTCAAGCAAAGGTTGAATGTCCATGTGGCAGTTTGTCATGCTGGACATAATTGTTCAGGTATGGGTTGAACTAGATGTGCTCAGAGGTGTTTTTTAACAGAGATTTTGAGTCTATGATCTTATCCTATGATGATTAAGACTCTTTCCTTCTATATTTGACTTTTTCTTTTATCATGGATCACTTCTTTGATCTGTTCTAATTTTTTTTTTTTAGGAATTAAACTATAGCTTACTGGTCTACAGTTTACAGATCCCACCTTCTTCCCATTTTCAAAAAATCAAGATATTTCTCCTTGACCATTGCTATAAGCATGGTTCCATCAAAGTAGGTGCTTAATGAATGCTTATCAAATGGAATAGAACTGAATTTCAAAGATCACTGAACCTTTGCTTACATTCACCATTTCAGTACTTTGTGCTATCTGCTAGCTTGACTGTTCTGACTTACTCAGAGTCAGGAGAAACTTGGGTGCAAATCCTACCTTTGACATGATCTAAACTGCTTTGGGAATTCTAGTTAACCTGTCTGTGCCTCAGGTTTTACATCTGTAAAATACTATCTGTGTCATCTACCTCACAGGATTGTTATGTAAGTCAAGTGACATGCTCTATATGAAGTATTTTCTAAATCATAGAGTACTATATAAATGCTAACTGCCCTTATTACTATTATTCTGGGATCAGATATATAATTTGATTGGCAAAGGGAATCAAATCCTTAAGGACAGGGATGCTCTTTTGCTTCTTTTTTTATCCCCAGGTATTAGCCCAGCAGCTGACGCATAGCAGAAGCTTAAGAAATATTGATTGAGGGGCAGCTAGGTGGCACAGTGGATAAAGCACTGGCCTTGGATTCAGGAGGACCTGAGTTCAAATCCAGCCTCAGACACTTGACACTTAACTAGCTGTGTGACCCTGGGCAAGTCACTTAACCCTCATTGCCCTGAAAAAAAAATTAATTAATTAAATATTGATTGATTGATTGATTTGTGAGGAAACTCTCTCTATCAAGCAAAATGAGCACCTTCTCTGAAACTTATCTTCTTAGAAAGTTGCTCAAGACTCCAAGCAGTTGTATGATTTGGTAATAGTTACACTATCCATTAAGCTATGCTGAATCATCTTTCTCTTCTTCATCATCATCATCATGGATAATATTTATAAGGTGCTTTAAGATAGACAAAGCACAAAATATAAATATTATTTCATTTTATCCTCACAACAACCCTGGGAGTCAGATGTTCTTCTCCCCCTTTTATAGTGACAGTTGGGTGGTGCAGTGGATAGGGTACAGAATCTACAGTCAGGAACATTAATCTTCCTGAGTTCAAATCTGACCTCAGACACTCACTATCTATGTGACCCAGGGCAAGTCACTTAATCCTGTTAGACTCAATTTCCTTATCTGTAAATATCGAGCTGGAGAAGGAAATGACAAACCATACCAGTATCTTTGCCAAGAAAACCCCAAATGGGGTCACAAAAAGTTGGGCACAACTGTAACAACTGAAAAAAAAAAAACAACAGGTTGAGGCAAACAAAGGTTACAGCTATGTCTGAGCCTGAATTTGAACTCAGGACTTTCTGACTCCAGGTTCAGAGCTACATTCACTGTACTAGCTCTATGATTTGACCTATTAGGGAACTCCTTGTGAGAAAACTTCCTCTACCAAAGTATAAAGTAAATTTACAACTATTCTGCAACTTGGAATCTTAAAGAATATGCCAGGAGCACTGAGAAGCTATAAACTGACCAGAGTGATGAAGTTTATATCTGTCCAAAGAAGGACTTGAACCCAGGATATTCTGCCTCTGAGACTAGCATGTTATACTGTGGTGTTGAAATTAGTTTCCTGATTGCCATTTTTTTTGTTCCTGTTGTTCTATCATTCCTTGTTAGATGGCTATTCCCTTTGACAGAGAAAATAGTAGGAAAATGAGGTCGTCTGACTCTAAGTTCAGTGGTCCTTGAATTCTACCCTATTGCTGAAAGCCATAGGATGGTAAAGGACTGTGAAGTAGCTCACTGCCATTGATTTTCCCTCTCTGTCTTGTTAGGCCCTACTCTTTTTATTATTGTCCACAGGAATTACTCTATTGAGCCTTTTTGTAGAACTGAGTGGTCAAAAATACTGGTTTGACCCTTGCAAATCCATCAACAGGGTCAAGCCTGCCATGTGTTATACATGAGATATACCTGGAATACACATATTTAGGGAACAAATTGGTGCAACAAATTAATTATTTGGGTGTTATGTAGACAAAACCTGAATCACTAATCTGCAACATAAAATTTAAGTCTGATCAATTGGTTCAATTACTGTATTAAAACACTTTTCTGTCTTAAATTACATTGACAACTCCCTTCATTTAAAATCCATATTCTTTAGAATTATTCCTCCGTGAGTGAACAGGAGATTGCCTACTTTCCTGTTACTGAGCAAGAGCCCTGGGCTCTTGGGGATATAACCTTGACATTATCTCCTGTACCTGGCCTAGGAGAAAATGGTCTGAAATAGCAAAACAATTTCAGGTCAATCATCTTGAGTGTTAATTTTTTTTAAGAAAATAATTCACTATAGGTAGTAAAGGCTTACAAAAGCTCAAGATCCATACAAAAAGAGAAACAAAACACCCAATAGCCATGCTTTGTCTGATTCAAGACACATTTTAGTGAAATCCTTTGGTTTCAATCTCTCTCTGTCCAACACAATCCTTCCTGATTCTGGTCTTTCTGCCTAAGTGCCTGGCAAGTCAATATTCTCTTTCTAGGTACAATCTGCTTTTCCTTTGGGCCTAGCCAGAAGGTCCCTAGTTCCCTTTTCTGGCCCCCAGGTTCTAGTGAAATAAAGTCTTGTTTTTTCTTCTCTCTTTCACTGCCCTTAAATTAATACATTCAAAATTGAGTTCTTCCCCCATCCATAACTCTCCCCCTTTCTGAATTTTCCAGGCATTGCTGAGGATTCCACCATGCTTCCAACTTAAATGTCATTCTCAACTCCTTACTCTCTCCTATGCACCTGTCCACATTCAATCTGTTGCCAAGGTCTGTTGATTTTACATTTGTGACATTTATCATATGCATCCTCTCTCTACTCTGACACTGACACTTCCATGGTGCAGACCCTAATCACCAGAAGACTAGACTATTTTACAACCTGATCTTGGTTGGTCTTCCTGCCAAGACTCTCCCCATTCCATTCCCTCCTCCACTGAGCTCTCAAAACTATCCACCCAAAGTTTAGAACCTCCCATTCAATAAACTTCTACAGCACCCTACACATGTAGACTTGAATATAAAAGCATCTTTTTGGTATCAAAGCCCTTTTTTACCTACTCCCTCTCCCCATCTTTCTATGCTGATGATTTTAAATCCAGTCCTAACGTCTCTAATGACTTCCAGTCTCATGTTTCTAACTGCCTATTAGACATGTCAAATGAAATGACTTATAAACATATTACACTTAACATGTCCAAATCAGGATTCATTGCATTTCTCTTAAAATTCTGTCCCTTTACAAACTCCTCAATGACTATTTAGGGCACAGTTATCCTCCAAGTCAACCAGGATCACAATCTAGATGTCATCCCCAGCTCCTCATTCTCTCTCACTCCCCCATATCCAAACTATTGCCAAGTTTTGTCAGTTTTATCTGCTTGACATCTCACACATGAATCTTTCTCTTCTCTGACACTGCCATCGACCTGGGTCAGGCCCTCATCACCTCACTTCTAGACTACTGCAAATATGCTACTGGTTGGTCTCATTCTCATAAGCTTCTCCCCATCCCAGTCCATCCTCTCAGCTACCAAAGTGATCTTCCTATATATAGTATGAATCTAACCATACCACCCCTCCCCATACTCAAGAGTCTCCAATGGCTCCCTATGACCTCTAGGATCTAACATGAAAGCCTCTGTTTGGTGTTTTCAATCCTGGCTCCTCCCTACCTTGCCAGTGAAATCCCTCCTTGTGGTTCTCCAGAAAAAACTCTCCATCTTGTGACTAGCTGTCCACAATTCCTGGAATGTTTTCTCTCTCCTCATTACCATATCCTGATTCCCCTGGTTTCTTTCAAATCCCATCCCAGTTAAAAATCTCACCTTCTACAAGAAGCCTTCCTTTATTCCATTTAATTCTAGTTCCTTCCCTCTATCAATTATTTCCTAGTTATGTTGTATATAGCTTATTTATACGAAGTTGTTTGCTCATTGTCTCTCATTAGAAAGTGAGCTCTTTGTGAGCAAGCACTGTTTTTGTCTTTCTTTTTATCGCCTATGTTTAATACAGTGCCTAGAAAATAGAAGGTTCTTAAATGTTTAAATGTAAATACCCTCTTCCTGACCAGCTTCCAGCAACCCTATTGTTTTGCATTGTTCTTTCAGGCATCTTAACACTTGTTCTATCTTGGTAGAGAAAGAGGACTATTAAAGAATAACATTTAATATACATATGGATGATCATGCAAATAATAAAACATATTTAGGCATGTGGGAGATGTTCCAAATTAACACAATCTCTAATCCATTTTGTTTTCAATATGGACAATTTAAAAAGATTTACTGAAGAAAAGATTTTAATTCAATGTCAGCCCTAGCTCTACCTTGATATTTCTTGTCATTTCTTGCTCATTGTTAAAAGTAAATAATAATTTGTTCACCAAGTTCTTGACTTCTTCATCCTGGATGGCACGATTTTATCTTAAAACTTTTTTTTTGACAGTTACATGAGACATTATAAATTAACTACTCAATAACATTTCATTTCCATTCAGATCAATTGATTTGATAATTAGTAGACATTTCTCTGTCTTAAAATATGTACACATTAGATCACAGAGACAAGATTGAAAAAGATCATGACAGACTAGAATATTGACCTAAATCTACTAAGATAATATTGAGGGGAGATAAATATAAAGTCTTATATTGGGGATCAAAAATCAATTTCATAGCATAAGATGATGAGATGATAGCTAGACAAGTTTATCTAAAAAAGATCTAAGACATGAGGTGGACAGAAAGTTTACAAAGTCTGCAATGTGATAAGGCAGCCAAAAAGCCCCAAACCCAATGCCCTCTTTTGTCTTTAGAGAGGTATGATGTTCAGAGCTATGGAGTCGACAGTCCCTCTGTACTTTGCCTTGGGGATACCACTTCAAGAGGATTGCGGCTACATATTTTTAAAATATTGAAAAGCTGAAAGTGTCCTGAAAAGAACAGCCTGGATAAAGATAATAAGATTGTGGACAGGTTTGGAAGAGACTTTTGAAGTCATCAAAAGCCCTCATTTTACTAATGAATAAATACTCACTTTACTCCACCAGCCTCATCATTTTACTGATGAATAAAGTGTGGCAGAAAGACATCAGGTGACTTAACCAAAGTCAAATAAAGAGTCAGTGGTTGGGGTATTATTCAAACCCAGACTCCAGGTCAAGGAGTTCTATCAACCACACTGCTTCTAGAGGCATCAAAAGCATATCATTAAAAAAATAAAGTGGCGGAAAATAAGACCTAAGGAGAAAATTGTCTTCAAATATTTGACTGGCTGTCATTTGGAAGAGGAAATTCATTTGTTTTGCAGGGGTTCAGTGGCCAGAATTAGGAGATGCAAAAAAAAAAATAATAAAACTATGCAAAAGTGTGAGTTCACCTGAACTAGAGTTCTTCAAACAAAGCCCAGATACCTATTTGCTGAGTATGTTGTAGAGAGAATTCTTATTCAGATATAAATTTGACTAGATTGACACCAAGGGCCCTTTCCACTCTGAGATTTGATAAGTTCTCAATTCCCAGTGAATGACTTTATCTGCATAGAGTGGTATCCAGGTTTTAATGTAAAAACAGAAGTACCAACCAAAAGATCAAGGGTAAAGGATAAATTTAAAACAATTAATAAACTGATATTATACCCATTCCAAGGTCTCTACCACAAGTAAAACTTATGAGAAATTTCACGATAGAGCTAAAGTTGATGCTGAATTAAAATAAAATCTCATTATCAGTTGAATCTTTTAATAATGCCCATGTTTCAGACAAAATGGAGAAGATTATATTGAACTGACACCTTTCTTGTGTACCAGAAGATGTTTCACTGTTTCACTTGTCTTAGAATCAGAAGACCTGGCTTTGAGTCACATTTCTTTAGTATCAGTGAGAATGTGGGCAAATCAGTCTATCTCTTTAAGACCCAGTTTCCTCAGGTGTAAAATGGTGATAATGATAGTTATGTTACCTAACATCTGGACTGGTTAAGATTTTTTAAAAGGTAAAAATGTGTGCTTTTTCTTTTCAAATTATAGCTCATTCTTCTCCCCTGCAAACCCCCCCCCCCCGGCACACACACACACATACACGCAAGACCACCACTAAGAAAACTTTAAGTTTCATATAAGGGATTAAAGTTTTAACTAAAGTAAAATGGGCTGTCTTATGAGACAGTAGTTCTCCATCACTTGAAGACTTTAATAAGAGGCTAAATTGCCACTTGCTAGGAATATTGTTTGGCTATTCTTGAGCTATTATGGATTGGACTAAATTATCTCCAAAGTCCCTTTAATCTCTGAGATGCTATACTTCTATGATTTAATGAGTTTGAATTCAGATCTTGGCAAAATTCTAGAACATAGTATAAAAAGAGATAATCACTGTAAAAGAGTAACAGTGATCACTATGAGTGCAGGATTGGACCCAAACAAGTCATTCCAGACTAACCTCATATTGCTTGAAAAATTTATTGGCCTGATAAATCAAGAGAATGCCATAAACATATAGAATTATAGCAAAGCATTTGACAGATTCTTTAATGACACCCTAGTAGATTAGATGGGAAAAGATGTGGTCTACATGTTCGCATGCAATTAGTTATAAGACTAGACCAAACACCTAGGGACCAATGTGAACCTGGAGGGGCGTCTCTAGTTCTATAATACAAGACTCTATCATGGGCCCTGTTCTAGTCACCATTTTTATGAGAGAACTGGAAGGAGGTCTGCTTATGAGGTCTTCAGACAATATGAAGCCTATGAAGATAACAAATGTATCTAATTACAAAACTGGAATCCAAAATGATATTGAGTGTTTAGAATAATTGGCTAAAAATAATTGGATTAAATTAAGATGGGACAAATATAATTCTGACTTGAGTTTAAAAAAAAAACCACTTCCTCAAGTATGATAGAGGGTGGTGAGAACAGGTCAGAGGCAGGAAGGGGGGAATTTTAACTTTCCTGTGGAATAGGCAAGGTGAGAATAAGGCAATGGACACAGCTGACAGTATCCAAGTTCTGGCCTGTTCTAACAGGTCAATAGGTCTGGCCTTTCTGACCTAGCCAAAACATCACTTTAGCAGTAACAGCTTGCAAAAATAAAACCAAAAGTAAATAAATGTTCTTATAACAAACTCTGCCCTGAAAATGATACTCTTCATTAAAAACCAATGGAGTTGCATTACATTTTCATTATGACATAACTTAAAAATTCTATTCAATTGTAATTTTAAGGCACTTTTTTTACATTGGGAAATAAAACTCCTAATGTGACAGTGATTTAATTTAAAGGTTTTTACATAAAACTATCAAAAAGGAAGTATCAAATCATCACCCCAAACACTGAGTTATTTTAATGTATATCTTTCATTGTTCCCCATAACATTGGTCTAAAGGACAAAAGGGCCTCTAACTCATGCCCAATTCTCCAAATACAGTTTTCTTCTGTAACCCTTGGGCCCTCTGTCCTCAATGAATTCCTATTCACTAATCTTAGCTCCAAATATATTTGGGTCTACTAAGTTTTTAATCTTACTGCTTATATGTGTGCTCATGACATATATCATTTTTTTCATGACACTCTAGCTGTAAAGTTGATTTGGAGAGGGGGCCAGCACAGGCCAGCATGGACCTGCCATAATCAGGTTATGTATTTTTCATCTTCAGCTCTGTCAATTAATGAGCTTTTTGTTTTTAAATTTTGGATTTTTCATTTTTAACATATGTCAAATCTACAGAAACTGATGGGGGAAAATGCAACGGCCGCATCACTCTCATCTCCAAAAATAGATTTGCCTCCCTCCCAACTCCTACACTTTATCAAGCCCCTAACTACTAATTACTAAAATACAAAATGTTCATCTGACCGAACTGCATTATGTGTCCATTTTTAAACACTTGACATTCAATAATCCACCCTCTGTTCTAGATATCTTGGACAGAATTCCCACTCTTTGCTTTTCAGGGTCATGGCCACTCAGCTATCAAGAAGATCAGTATAGAGAGCATATCCCCTGCAGATATTTCCACACACCCCCCCCCCTCCAAACCTTCTCCCTTTCAAAGGAGCCGGCACCCTGGCTTTTTTACACCAAGTGTAAAAGCCTTGTATTGACACCACAGCAGGCTGCCTCTCATCAGTGCCTGCTGTGATGCTCCACACTCCCTCACTCCAGGGAGTACTTCCCTGCTTGATGCTGGTAGCAGATTAAAGCTGTTCTAATTTTCCATCCTAAGCCAAATAGATGTATAAGCAAGCTGTTGGATTGTCTCAGGATCCTTGCAGTACACAATCACCATGCTCTTTCAGTGTTTTACTGTAGTTTGCATAACAGGGAACATTTGCAAGTAAAATAATGCTGCAGGGAAGGACAAGAGAAATGGAGGAAGGAGGATGGAAGAGCCCAATACATGGATCACCACTGGTTGGTTACTGGTTGGCTAAAGTGGTCATAAAATGCAAGATGCTATTCACCAGGAGCAACCAATAGGTTCTTAGGTTCCCAAGCTGAAGTGAAAAATAGAATTCATCATTTTGTATCTTGCATGCAAGATTTTGCCAAGGAATAAAGAAAAAAGGAAGGGAGGGAAGGATGGAGGAAGAATGGATGTAAAGAAGAGAGGGAAAAAGGAAGGAATGAAGGAAGAAAAGGAGAGAAGGGGGAGGAAGGAAAGTAGTGACAATTGAGGAAGTGACACTAAAGACCCACATATACGCAATTAATAATGATGAATGGCTAGGTAAATGACATTAAAGTTGTTCATGCTATTTAGATTTTTTTTATTCTTTTTTTTTTTTGTGGGGCAATGGGGGTTAAGTGACTTTCCCAGGGTCACACAGCTAGTAAGTGTCAAGTGTGTGAAGCCGGCTTTGAACTCAGGTACTCCTGAATCCAGGGCCGGTGGTTTATCCGCTACGCCACCTAGCTGCCCCCTATTTAGATTTTTAAAGAAACAAAACAAAACAAAACTGGTATAAAAGGATTCTGTCAGTTTAAAACTACTACTACAATGGTTCCTCATGGAGAAGTGATGACCCTTAGTTCTGAAAGGCTACGACACTGGAATACAAGCTCTGGAATGTCCTACCAAACTGGAAAGGCCAGGAATATGGGCCCAATAAAAAAAACAAACCCTGTTCTTCTGTTTTCCAAGAACCAGCCTAAGCAAATTCCAAAAGGCTTATCCCAAGAAAGTTGGCCAGCAGGCATAGACATGCATATTTGCATAGAGTGTGAGCCAGGTGTGCCAGCAACCTGGGGGAGAATTCCAATGGGAATGCTCCTTCAAGTTTCCTCAGGCACTATGAATTCCTTTTGTCAGCAGGAAATCTTGTATTTTGTTTTTGTTTACGTGTTTGTATTTGTTTTAGCTTCAGCAATTCATTAAAGCATCTACTAAGGTGTAGAGGTCTTGGCAGAGGGATAACCAACTGACACAGACAAAAATCACAGATGTTTGAAGTAGTAAAGAAGTGAAAGAAATGTTAATGGCAGATGAGGATTGTATATGATGATGGTGCACTAATGACATGATAATAAAATGGTTGGGACCCATCTGCAGATGGAGAAAGAAGTATAAAACATCATGGAAAAAATTAAAATGAAAGACATTTTACTGTAATAAACCATAGGGAAATATCCTTCAAGATTCACTACCCAGAACTAATGGAAGGAAGATCAAAAGAAGGAATTGAAATCATTATTGGTATTTACTGTCATCATTTTTGTCTTCATTGGAAATGTGTATAAATACACATAGACATACACATACACAAACATATACACATACACATACATATACAATACAAATACATATATACATGCACATACACATACATATATCATATACACATATATATATATATATGACTATATATGCACACGCATATGTGTATATTACTATGAGACCATAAGACTGAGAATTAAAAGGGTCAGGGTACTTGTAGGTAATTTAGTCCAGTTCTCTCCATTTTACAGATAGGTAAAATGAAGTTTAGAAAAGTTACATGTTTTTAACAAGGTCACAGTAGTGATTTGAACCCAAATCTTTATTTCAAATCAAGTACTATTCCTACATGTATGGATATCTATATATCCATACTAAAAGAGCATTGCATTAATATTCTATAAAGTATTATTGGTTCTTGAATGTTGTGTCCATAAAACACAAGCTCTGGGACGGTCTACTTTGCTGGAAAGGCTTTAAGTAGAATCATAGTTATAAATTGAAATTTCCATCTTTAGAGCAGCCTAAGTATGGAGAGACCCATCCCTAGGACAATGACAGCTTGGTAATTAATTCTTTGACTAAGCCAATATATAAAATATTTTTAAAGACATCTAGTTCTGTATGTTTCCCTTCAGTTTTGACAATTGTAATACTCCAGTGGTGGAATGGAGTGGGTGGGGTTCTTAAAAAGCCATAGTTTGGTCAAAGGAGATGAACAAGCAATTTTCAGATGAAATTAAAGCTATCTACAGCTATATTAAAAAATGCTCTCAATCACTACTGATTAGAGAAACACAAATTAAAATTACTCTGAGGTACCACCTCACACCTACCCAATTGGCTAATATGACAAAAAAAGAAAATGATCAATGTTGGAAAAGATGTGGGAAAATTGGAACACTAATGTACTGTTGGTGGAGCTGTGAACTGATCCAACCATTCTGGAGAGCAATATGGAACCATGCCCAAGAGGCTATAAAACTTTGCATACCCTTTGACTCAGCAATGCCACTACTAGTTTTATATCCCAAAGAGATCATAAAAAAGGGAAAAGGATCCACATATACAAAAATATAGCTGCTCTTTTTGTGGTGGCAAAGAATTGGAAATTGAGGGAATGCCCATCAAATGGGGAATGGCTAAACAAGTTGTGGTATATGAATGTAATGGAACACTATTATGCTGTAAGAAATGACAAGCAGATGGATTTCAGAAAAACCTGGACTTACATGGATTGATGCTTAGTGAAATGAGCAGAACTAAAAGAACATTATTCTACACAGTAACAGCAACATTGTGTGATGATCAACTGTAATAGACTTAACTCTTCTCAGCAATACAAGACTTATAGTAGAAAATAGTTTTCACATTCAGAAAAAGAATTATGAAATGTAAATGCAGATTGAAGCCTACTATTTTCACTTTTGTTGTTGCTTTGTTGTTGTTGTTTTTTATTCTTTCTTGTGTTTATTTTCCCTTTTGCTCTGATTCTTCTTTTACAACATGACTAATGTGGAAATATGGTTTTTTTAATTAAAAATTAAGAAAAAATAAGAAAAAGGGAAAAAAGCCATAGTTTCTAAGCTATCTATAGTGTTACTCAAGTACCTAAATAGACCTGTGACTGTATTGATTTGGAGGCTCCTTCCAAAAATGCAGATTGCAAGTTATCCATGCCTGCCCATCCTGTGTGACTCTCATCCAAGTATTCCTAGCAGGTCACATGATAATCAGCCAATGTGCTGGTGACATAAGTGGGAGATTTTTGTTCCATGCTTAACAAATTGATAAGAACTGAAAGAAATAAAATAATCTAGAAGAAATTAAATAAATCAATCATAGTGTTCTTAATAAATAACATTTATTAAATTGAAATTTTTAACAAGAAAAAAGGAGGTTTGTACTACATAGAAGTGTAGCTCATAGAGCCTTGGAGAGGCAAACAAAGAAACTGGCAAAGTTGGTTTCCTCATAGGCCCAGAGGCATCAAAACATTATTTCATGAGATACTTAACTTTCCTCATCTTGTTATAAGAATTGATTGAGCCTTGGGCATGCCCTGCACAGCTCCCTTCACCCTGCCCCACTCTGCCCAGTGGGGATATGCACAGAGGACCTGAGGCCTGGCTTCCTCCAGCAGGGATGTGCAAGGAGGACCTGAGCCCCAGCTTGCCCCAGAGCGGGGGTACACAAGGAATTCTCATGTCCTAGCAGGTGTTGGGCACAGCTGGCCTAAGGTTTCTGAGAGAGAAGGTTTTTTGGGGTTTTTTTTGTTTTTTTTTTTTAAGAAACAACACAGGGGAGCTAGGGAGGAGGTGCACAGTAGAATGAAGAAGGGCAAGCAGTGAGCTAGGAGGATGCTACAGAGAAAGGAGACAGGAGACAGGATGGTAGGCGACAGCAGCGGCCAGCCACACCCACAGGCAAGAGACTTGGGAGGAGATTTCATGGTGGCAGGCAAGAAAGTTAAATGCAGACAGGCCATATGTCCTATTTTTCTTTATCCTTATCTCTGAGCTTATTCCATATCAATAAACCCTGGTTTTTTGGGCTTTTATTGAAAGGAGGCTTTTTAATCTCTTTCTTGTTGGTCTGGGAGAAGTAGTTGGGGAGAGGAAAGGACCTTACAGATTGTAAGCTCTAGCCAGCCCGGAGTTTACAGAATGGCTTAGGCAGCTAACAGCCTACAGATAGGCAGATAAAAGCTCACAGATGCCGAGCCAGCTATAGGAGTTTTCATTGTGTTATTCCCAATGGACATACATAAAGATACTAATATTAGGATAATTACAGTTTATATGCTAAATCTATTGAAGAGGATAAAGAGATGAAAAATCCTGTGAAAAATGACAAAATATCATAAACAAAATCAATCTGTAATCTAATACACAGTGGTTTTAATGTAAAAGTAGGCACAATGAGATGATATATATATATATTTTTTTAAAAAAATATTCATCTGAGCCCAAGTGCCCAAAGGCTTATAAATAGTTCAGAAGGTTTACTTTTATATATCATAAATATGTTCTTCTCAAAGAGAATTAGAATACATTGTATATGACAAACATCTATAAACATCAAAAAGAATGGTATAAATTATATTTTAGCCAATGGGAAATGTCTTTTATATGTGGGAGTAGTGTAAGATCAATTGTCTGTGCAGTCAGACCTTTGAATAGTCAGAGTAAAGGTTGAAATCAATATAATATTAGATGAAATGATAAATATGAGAAAATACTTTGAACAATTGCAATGACTTTAATTGTCCTAATTAATGGGAAATAGAGAAATGCAAAAATATTGACCTTGGTTATGACTATTTACTTCAAGAACCTGACCATTTTAATACTATTACATCAATAAGAAGGGCAAAAGGGTGGGTGGACCGTTAATCCTCCCCTCAATTATTCCTTTGATGAGGAAAGAGATGACAGCCAAGACTAAAATTAATTGAGAATATAAATTCATCTCTAAAACACTATGAAGGAAGATGCAGAAGATTATGTTCACTATCATCTCACAAAAAACCATTGGAAGCCACAAGTCAATAGAAAGATTTCCATGAGACTCAACTGAGCCATATGCTCCAAAGAACATTCATAGGAGACAATGACAGATGGAAAACAAATAGATACAAAATGGAACAGGTCTGCCAAGATTTCACAATTATCTATAGCCTAACATGTAAGGGTCTAATAAGCTATATGAAAAAAAAGTAGAAAAAATAATTTTAAACAGGGTGTTGATAAAAGTTGTAACACCAAAACAACTATCACTTCATATAAATGTTGCTATTTTTTTGGTGAAACCACCCCATTGGGCTATTTCTTATAGTATGACAGTACTTCATCACAATTAGATACCACAACTTGTTCAGTAATTTCCCTATTGATGAGCATCTCCTCAATTTCCAATTCTTTGCTACCTCACAAAAGAGATGATATAATTTTTTACATGTATATCCTCTTTTTCATGTCTTTGGGGTATAGACCTAGTAGTGGAAGTGTTGGATTTAAGAGTATACGCAGTTTTATAGCCCTTTAAGGCATAAGTCCAAATCGCTCTCCAGAATGCTTGGACCAGTTCACAACTGTACCAATGAAGCAAAGTGAGAATAACCAGGAAATCACCGTGCACAGTAAAAGCAATGTTGCAACGATGATCAACTGTGAAAGACTTGGCTACTCTGATCATATGATAATCCAAGACAATTCTAAAGGACTCGATGAAAAAGATGCTATCCACATCCAGAGAGAACTGATGATCACTGAGAACAAACTGAAGTATATTTTTCTCACTTTATCTTTATTGCGTTTTTTGCAATATAGATAATTTAGAAATATACTTTGATTCATTTTACATGTTTAATTGATATAATATTTTTGCCTTCTCAGTGGGTGAGTGTGGAGTGGGAGGGAAAGAATTTTGAATTTAAATTTTTTAAAGAATGTTAGAAATAAATAAATAATTGAGACCAACCAAATGAAAAATAAATAAAATAATGGCATACAATCCTTCTTGGAGAGGCAAATTAAGTTGGTGGTATTGTTTTTCTCTCGTTTCCAGAGGCAGCAAGAAGTATCATTTTGTATGGCAGCATTCCCAATAAGTATTTGCAAAAAGACCAACATGAAAATGAAGAAGTAAAGAAATTTACAAAAGAAAAACTTGATAAGAACCTCCAAATCAAATTAGCAAACACTATAATTCTCAGTAAATTCAATGCAAATGTGGTAATGATAAAGACAGAGGAAAAAATATTAAGATGCAGATAAAGAATAAGGAAATAAGGGGGCAACTAGGTGGCATAAAGGATAAAGCACTGACCCTGGATTCAGGAGGACCTGAGTTCAAATCAGGCCTCAGACACTTGATACTTACTAGCTGTGTAACCTTAGGCAAGTCACTTAACCCTCATTGCCCCGCAAAAAAAAAAGAATAAGGAAATAAGAGAAGCCAAAGGCTTATACTCTACCTAAAAAGTCTCATAGCTAAATATCATGAATATTTTCTTTGATAAAAGAATATTAAGGGACTGAACATGGAGGGACTGAACAATGAATTGTGCAACAATAACAAACTGAAAATTATTTATTATTGATATGAGTCACTCCTGAATCAACTTTCTCTATACTGTCTGGCCATTGACTTCTGCAAAGCTAGAAAAAAAGAAGAAAAGGGAGAAAAATATATTGTATCCAAATTATAGTCAAATTATTTATATCTTAGAGTTGGGACATGGCAGGAAGAAAGGAAATCTACTCTGATTAAAATAATTTCAAGCAAAGTTGACTGATGTAAATACATTTCTATTATAAGGAGACCAAAATCATCAAGAGTATTCTTTGTAAATGTATGAGAAAAAGTAGTCTTTTAAGAATGATTTTTGGGAGGCAGCTAGGTGGCACAGTGGATAAAACATCGGCCCTGGATTCAGGAGGACCTGAATTCAAATCTAGCCTCAGACACTTGACACTTACTAGCTATGTGACCCTGAGCAAGTCACTTAATCCTCATTGCCCCGCAAAAAAAAAATAATAATAATAATAATTGTCCATAGTAAGCCTGATATTTATCATCATACAGTTGGAATAAAAAATACTAACATGGTATAGTTGACTAAAAGATATAGAGAATATAATATTGCATCATATATATGGCTCATTGCCTATCAAAAATTCTACCTTAAGGGCTCTCTTTCAGCAAAGTGTGTCCTATACACTCATCAAAATTATGCAAGATTCATTGAAAATATTATCAGATTCTATGAAAATTAATATAAGACTAGGCATAAAACAGGGAGATATGTTTTCCAAAGATGTTTACCACTATAAGGAAGAGATCCAGCACAGAACATAAGTTGAAGAAGGGTCTTGTGTATAACATGAGGTTCTCTGGATGCTCTTGTTTGAAGATGACATGCTGATTGCATCCAACTCTGGAACATTCCATAGAATCCTGAAATAAATCTATAACCTCTCAAAAGAGTTTAGCTTACCAATTCATACAGGAAAAGAAAAACCAGATGGATAAAAAATGTCTATTATTTAGATTATGACAACCAGGTATATAAAGTGACTATATAGATTTCACTCTTCAATTGATTTTGCAAATGGACAATGAATAAGCCCAGAACTAAATAGTACTAGAAATATGTTGGATCGATTTTGTAAAATAATATGGCTTATTGAATAAAACTTCTCCCTGAAACAAAAATCTATATTTTTTAACCTAGAATACTTTTATGATATCAGTTCATGGCACCAAGTCATGATATATTACAGTCTCATAAGAATAAAAAAAAAATTGTTTCCCAAAGAGGTCAGTGGAGAGGTACATGATGGGTATGAGTAGACTATAATGCATAACAAATAAAGAACTATAGGGGGCAGCTAGGTGGCAAAGTGAATAAAGCACCGGCCCTGGATTCAGGAGGACCTGTGTTCAAATCTGGCTTCAGACACTTGACACTTACTAGCTGTGTGACCCTGGGCAAGTCACTTAACCCTCATTGCCCCTCGAAGAAAAAAACAAACAAACAAAAAACAAAGAAAGAACTATATAAAAGAACCATAGTAAGAATATCCAATAAATATGTAAAATTTTAAAAGTAGAAGTCACTTGGGAAAAATGAAAAGTGACCAATAGATAGTCTGAGTTCTTCATTGGTATCCTTGTGTGTTCAAGAAAAAACAATGAACAAATTGGATAGGCCCCCATGTAAACCTTTTTGTAAGGTCTTGAAAAGAATTTTCATAGGATAGGCAGGCAAGTATGATAAGTTGTGATCTTCATGCGGAAAAAAACATAAACAGAAATGAGATTACAGATTAATTTGAGTATCTGAGTATTCTTTTCTCATCTTTTTAAAAATCATGGTGATAACATAGATATGTATATATACCTATATTATTATCATCGATTATTGTTTATTATTACTCTCCTTGAGTAAACAGCATAGGAATGTAGGAAGGGAATAGGCAGGCTTTCATGAATGATAATCTATAATGAACCATAGCTTTTGTTGCTGTTCAGTTGTTTCAGTCATGTATGTTTCTTCATGAGCCCATTTAGAGTTTTCTTTGCTAAAATACTGGAGTGGTTTGACATTTTCTTCTCTAGCTCATTTTACTGATGAAAAAACTGAGGTAACCAGAGTGATACAGCTAAGTGTCTGAAGCTAGATTTGAACTCAGGATTATCCTGACTCCTGGCCTGGTGCTCTATCCACTGTACCACCCAGCTGCCCCTTAAATCATAGCTATACATGAAAGCAATTGAGTGAATAATATAAAAAATAGACAATCCTGTTGTGTTTATTTATTTATTCCAAAAAGCATATGGCTCAGAGGTACAAAAGGCAGCCTTAAAGACTCTTCCACCAAGGAATATGCCATATATTTGCAAAGATCATAAAATATTCCTTAATAAATGACATGAGTTGGATAAAGGCAAAGATAGTATGCTTATCAAAATTTTATGTTATATAAAACTGGAAAGGATGGCTAACACACTGGGTGACAGAATCATGATCCAAAAAGATCTTGACAAGTTAGAGTGCTCAGCCAAATCCAATAAATGAACTTTTAGAGAGATGAGTGTTGTCTTATACGTGGGTCCAAAATTAAAAAAAAAAATACAGAAGCACAAGATGGTGGGAGTGTGACTAGATAGGAGGATGTCTTAAATAAATCTAGGCTTTTACTGTACTTACCAGGTCTACAAGGTGATGTGGTAGGCAAATAAAGTTACTTCAATAAAGAAAACATTAAAAAACATAGTAGCCAGCAATAGAAAGATAATTGTTCTGCTATGCTCTGTCTGGTCAGCTCACATCTGATGATGTGCTCACAACTTGATGCCACATTTCAAATAAACTGTTAGAATATCAAGCAGAAGGCAACCAAGATTGTGAAGGGAACAGAAATTGTCATTATGAGAATTTGTTGAAGAAACTGGGAACACTTTGCTTAAAGAAGAGAAAGCTTAGGGGAAACATAAAAGCTGAGCTTAGCAAGCATGATAAATATACTGTTTATAGTGGTGGGCCTTTCCAGAATACCTGGGTTCAAATCCCACCTCAGACATGTACTAGGGTTACACTTGGGTCAGTCACCTCTAAGTGTTTTTTTTTTCAATTGCAAAATGAGTTTAACAATGACACCCATTTCAGAATGCTGTTATGAGTATGTTATGAAGATAAAATGAGATAATGGAAAGAGTATATAAAATCTTGTCAGGATGGGGATGCATTGAATCAATCAATCACTCTATTCTTTTTAAAGTAACTAACAAAATGTTCTAGCCTTGATGCCTTTGTCAGGTTAGGACACATCTATTGCATCAATAAATCAATCAAGGTCATTGAACCAAGTGTGAACAACCTACTTAATCAAGCTTGGAATAAGTTGAATGCTTTCAGCCAGTGGATGATATGAAATAATGTGAAGAGATTCCATAAGGCTTTGGTTAAAATATCAAGCCAGTTAAGAACCCAGCATTCCAATGCTCGGCCAGATGACTTGGGGAATACATTGCAGTCATCCCCTAAAAGTGTGTCTCCTCTCCAAATTTTTCAGAAGATGACCTTGTGATATTCAAACGGTCAGAAAATTGTGGACTTCACCCGAGCAATGAACCAAGAACAGATGATGACAGTGACCTCATTGATGGTTAAGAACAAAATAGACATAGGGGGCAGCCAGGTGGCACACTGGATAAAGCACTGGCCCTGGATTCGGGAGAACCTGAGTTCAAATCCAACTTCAGATGCTTGACACTTATTAGCTGTGTGACCCTGGGCAAAAAAAAAAAAAAAAAAAGAACAAAAGAGACAGAGAGGAAAGATTTTCCATAACTAAGGTGAACATCATGAGAACTCCATAAAAGGATCAAGGGGATTTTAGCAACCAGAAGCTGTAAGTTGTGCCTTTGCCACATGTGCCCTCTAAGCTAGAGCCCACTTTTCTCCAAACTCCGTATGTTCTTGTGGGAAAATGTTTCTCAAGGTGGAAGGGGAGGAGGTTAGAGTGTACTACCTGTTCTTACAAGCTTAGTAAATACAGTCATCCCTTCCACATCACAACTTTACCCATCATAATTTCGATATATCACAGGTTGCCATGAGCAATTAAATGGGAGTTTGGGAGGACTTGCACAAACTACAGAAGACATGCAAAGGCCAGCAGATGACACACAAAAAGTCTAGAAACTCTGAAATGCATAGTATATGTACATATACATATATAGTATTATATAATATCAATGTATTTTATCTTTTAATACCATATACACATTTTAAGTTAAAAACAATGAAATGCTTAACCCAAATTTTACAATAAAGTACTGTGAACACCCCATAAAAGAAAAAAAGAAAAAAAATCAAACTTTTTTCTGGTATGAAGGGTGAACCAAAACATTTCACACAGATTTTCCAGACCACAGGGGTACCATATCTCTAACCTCCATAATGTGGAAGAAATAACTGTACTCATTTCTAAAAGCTGATTAAGTCTGGCTCATATTTTTTGATATTCATGATTGTGTTTAAAATTTCCTGCTGTCTTGTTCAGTCATTGATTTGTGTTTGGTCTGTTCTAGTTTTAAGAGTTCATTACTTAGGTAAAGTTTCTCTTCTAAGCTGCCTATTCTCCTTACAATTCTTTTCTCCAAATTTTTTTCTTCTTTCTATTTTTAAATCTCTTATTTCATTTATTCTAGTTATCCATGTAGTCCTTGAGGAAAACCCACTTTTTCCTTTGTCTTTGCTTGTACTTATTATAGAGTGATTGTTGAAATAATTTTTGATATTTGTATTATCTTTGATTTATTCATCTCTCCAAGTTTATTTCCTGAAATGGAAGGCTTTGTGCCACACCAAGGCTCCACTTCCTGTTGAGTTTTTAGGTATGGCAGGTTGCTTGGTCTCACTCAGGTTCCCTTGAGTCAGTAGACATTGTGCTAAAGGCAGGGATACAAAAAACAAAAAAAGAAAGAAAGAAAGAAAGATATAGTGCCTGCCCTCAAGGTGTTCAACATCTGACAGGGAAAACAACTTATAAAAGAAGCTGAAAAGTGAGCAAGTGGGGAAAGAAAAGAGAGGGAGTACCCAGATACGGTAGGGGAGAGGACACCATGATGAAGTTCTACAACCAGATGGCAAATTATGAGTTGTCTGCTTGGGGATCCTTCCTAAAATGAAGGATCCGGGGAGCTTTACCCTCTCCTCCTTCTTCAATAAGAGAAAGGGATGGACCCATTGATCAGGAAATACTGAGGAGGTATGAGTTCCAGAGTTGTTTTGATCTTGAAGGAAGATTAATTTCTAGAGACAGTGATGAAATTCAGGTGAGCAGCTAAGTTCTTCAGTTGACTTCTACCATCTAGGTTAAGCCCTCTGATATTAGAGGTTCAGAGCACTGGATTTCCAGGATCCTCCATGGCATTTGGGGACAAAGTGTTATCTGGATCTGAGCTGTCCAGGTCTGAGCATTGAGGCATTGCACTTTTCAGCACCTTGCTTATCCCTGCTGCCATTCCAACTCCCCACCCTGGGACTTTCTTAGGGATGTCTTAAACTCATGAAGATTCTAAACACAGAGTTTTCCAAGCTATATGGCTTCCATCTCACATTTTTCTGACACTTACATTGCCTGAAAGCCCTGGATTACTATGCCCTTGTGCAGTTGAGTGGTGGATCAGTTCACTGCATTTCTGGATCACTCTTCAATCTGGTACAAACTTTTACTGGAGTATGTATGAGGAAGTTGGGCAACCCATCCACCCTGTTCAGGTTTCAGTGTTGACAAAAATTCCAATATAGGTATGTGTGTGTGTGTGTGTATTTAAATACAAATGTTCTTTTAGCCATGTCATACTATTGTAGAACACCATGTTCTCTAAGGAATCAAAGTTTCCAGAGATCTAGTAGACAATGGAGAGATACTTGGTGGATGCAACAACATATTTCTTATGATGGCTTACATTCAATTTGTTGGGAGAATAAAATGAGATAATATTTTACAGTGCTTTGCAAAGTCCTAAATCTTATTAGTAATAATCTAAGCAATATCACTGAGGAAATTTATGATAAAAAGCAAAGTGGACTAGTCTTTAAGTTAAAGCGAGTGATAACAGCTTGCAAGAATATATCCTATACCAAGTAACGACAAGCAATGACTGAAAGGAAGGATCCTGAATATAGTGAATGCATCCTCTATAAATAGGATGAATAATAATCTTGAATAATAATCATACAAAATGAGAAGCCATGAATGTGTTGTTATCTACAGGTGTCAAGGTTGAAGCCCACTGGCTGCAAAAAGCCCAGCCCAAATTTAAATGTAATGGGAAATGTTTAACAAAATAAATAAAAATATAATATAACAGAGCTAGTTAATTTGTGGTTTTCTAAGTCAATATACAGCTGTAAGGATTGATTTCTACTTCAGTTTGATACCACTAATGAAGGGACTAATCAAGTTGATTAGAAGTATAGTATTGATTTATCTACTGAATATGATAAAAAAAACATGTATTTTCAAAAGACACTGCCTCTTCCTACAAAGAGTTTATAGTCTAGTGTATCAAGCATACATGTGTCCAATTAATGTATGAGTAATAGAAATAATTATTCACATTGAGGTTTCTACTGTAATGTTTGATATTTTACTTCTACCTGTTCTGTTGTAAGAGATCACATAAAGCAAAGGAGCTTTGCACACAAACTAGTATGGCACTGTGTAGCATGTACCAACTTGGATCTATGCCACCTCATTTAACTATCTAACAACATCTTTGAAGTTGGAAAATGTGAACAAACAATGGTGGAAGTTACTATTGGGTGCTGTGTAGTGAAATTTATCAAAGTTCCAATAAGGTTGGCTCAATAGGGAATTATATTATGCCTAGGCAGAACTACAGTATGGTACAATATGTGCCTATTACAAGATTTTGGTTTTATAATAACTATAGCTTTCCATTTCATCACAATGTGATAATAGCAATTTCTATATTTTGTAACTAAATAAGCACTTTCTTAGGAATTAATTTGCAAGAATACTTATCTTCTCTTTCAATGCCATTTGCATTTAGAATTTTCTAATTTTGAAAAGAGTATTTTATAATTGTTTCAGAAATTTATAATTTCCCTTTGATATGACATGGAAAATCTGCCTATAAATGGACTACCTATCATGCCAAGCCCGGAAGGAACTCCCCTTTGGAAACCATGTCTTTCATTTGGTCTGAGGCAATTGTGATGTACAAGGCCTGACAGTGAGAGTGGTCATTTCAGGATGCTTGTGGTGCTTGGAAAAACCCCCACTTGTCAAAATCTATTTCTCCTCAAATTGAAAGTTTGGAAGGCCCATCAAATACATGGAAGTGAAAAGAAAATCAGAAAGGAAAACTGTTCATACAACCTTCATCACAAACCTTACACTTTCTCATGCTGTTTTGTGTTCTGACTAGAAAAGGAAAAAAAAAGGAACAAGAGAATGTTCAGACCATTTGGAAATGAGAAGAAAAAGGAAAATGTCCCAAACAGTCTATAAAATATGCTAAGAATCTATTTCATCTCTCTGTCAACTTGGTTCTGCTAGGTTTGGCAGACTCATCTGCTACATATGGCATAGATATTGTTTCTAAAGGCACATTGCCGTTGTGTGCTGCTTACCTAGCATATGGTGCATCTTCTTCAGAGAATGAACATAAACTGAGGTGTGCCATTTTCCTCCTCATCACCCATATCTTTTTGCAGTGATCCTACATAGTCATTGCAGTGCCTTAAACACAAAGATCCCCAACACTAAAAAAGCTATTAAAGACCATATCTTGCTTACGCTTTTCAGAAGCACTTTGATTATTCTTATCACAGAAACTGTGTCCCTGATATTCTTATTCCCACCATATTGTTCCTTTCCGATGGAAAATGTGACCCTTGGAGATACAGCCAATCATTTAGAGATTTTTGGCCTGGGTGAGAATTTATTAGTATTTTTCTGAGAGGAAAAATTTAAATTGGTTAAGCCTGTGTTGAATTAGACAATAATGAAAGAACAATTTCTTGGGGATTTAAATTGTGGTTTTGGCTAAAACTCTTGATGTACACATAAGCAAAAACTTTGCTTCATTTAAAAGGAAAGACATTTTGGATGCTTAGTACTCAATGAAGAATACAATAAGTCTATTACTCTTTTTACAAAAAAAGGTCTAGAATATTTTAATTTGAAATATGTTCCCTCAAATATTCACAGTAGTTATTCTTAATTTTCCTGAGATTTTCCAACACAGCATGAAGGCCTAATCACTGCAATAGATAAGGGCAGTTCATATATCAAAAACATCAGCAATTAGAAAAACATTTGCCACGCGAATGGCAAAACTGTGTCAATGATATTTTAAAGAGAAATGAGGGAAATAAATTAATTGAAATGACACCAACTAAAGTTCCCACTTAGACCAACTAAAATGAGACCCAAGTGTAAGCTCAGTAAAATATAGCCCAACAGAACTTCTTGGTACTCTCATCATGTGATGCTCTAACAAGCTACCTGGGCATTACGACTACCTGCACATTGTTACCCCTTAATTAAACTAGGTGACTTGCCCATTTAATTATGTCAAATCAAATTTTTGGTGTTTTTTACTTAATTGCCTAAGTGTGTGTTGGATGGGGGGAGTGAATCAGACTAATAGACCGGTTCAATTCCATTCAATTAAATAAACATTTATTAAATGTCTACTATGTGTTGTGCAGTGTTCTAAGCCCTGGGGACACAACTGAGAGAAAGCCCCTGCCATTAAGGATCTTGCACTGAAACATGGGAAGAAAAAGCACCAAAAGGAAGCTAGAAATGGAGAGTTGGGGGATGCGAGGGAGTACCTCATGTGGAGGCATCTTGTTCCATGAAGTTAAAATCCAATACAGCCATAGACTGAAAGTGAAACATGAGACACAAAGTCCAGTAAAGTTTTGCAAAGCATTTAGTGCTCCACCCTTGAGTCCTCAAATAAGAGGGAAGAGGAGGCACAGAGAGTTGGGAAGGTGTTGAGTTCCTTAGGCTGAATCAAAAGTCTGATGATGAGATTTCAAGGGATCACGGCATCCTATACTGTGAAGTTCAAACCAAGCAGAGCTACAGATAGAAAGTGGAAAGACTGGTTGTTGTGGGGTTGTTCATGCATTGTCTATTAGATGTTGCATTGAAATACCATTCTCAGAAATCAAGGCTTCAATATTATTGGAGTACTGCATCATCACCAGGGGTTTATCCCTTTTTAATTAACTTCAGTGTATCTGCAAACTCTTTAATGTAGACGTTCCTTTCAGTTGTACAGATTATAACTCACTCCTTGTCATCTTACGAGATTCTTATCCATGTCCTGTTATAAATCTTCCACATTAATTCCACTCAATGGGCTGGGAACCTTCCTTGTATCTTCCAATGTTTCTTGAGACTTGGTGGAGGACATGGTCAGTTTCTTGGTAAATCTGTCAAATTCACCACAGCCCACATCATTCTTTATAGCCATATACCTTTATAATTATATCTTTTATATATTTTCTCCCATCTAACTCTTCATTGATATGATCCAAACTACAAATGACCACCATTTACCCCTACTAAAACTTTTATCACCTTTCATAAGCATCCAAAGTGCTGGATTCCGTAAAAAAAAGTCTTAAAGATCAAGTGTGATTCAGAGATAAGTTTCAATGCATTATAGTGGCTCAACATCATACTGACTTGCTATGAAAATCAGACTTTATTTTATCATCTATCCAGTTCTTTGACCTTGCTTTCATGACCAAGTGGTATTGAATAATATTCATATAGAACTATAAGGTTTTTAAAAATATTTCCTCACAAGAACTTTCTGAGGTAAGTATGAAAAGCATTTCTTACAGATTAAGAAACTGAGAATCAAATGAAGTTAAATTATTTTTTCCAAGTTCCTATAAACAGTTGTCAGAATCAAGGTTTGGATTCATGCATATTCTAAGTCCATGTCTAGTGGGCTTCCCATTGCACTGCAAGGCCTCCAGAGTGACTAGAATATTTTGGATATAACTGAGCACACCAGGGAATTAATCAGTCACTCAGACAAATAATGACCCTTGGTAATTGCAAAAGGATATAAATGCATCTTTCTAGGAAAGAGAGACAGGAAAGGAAAATGAAAAGGAATCTAGGTATGGGGCATGAGGATAAATTTTTCCTACCATTTTGATTTAAAGTTTTCCTACTTCCAAAAGAATTTAGCAAAATTAAACTAATATGAAATTGAACCATTGAGGCAAAACTAATACCCTCTAAAAGTAATGGAGGGCATTGATATTACCAGGCTCCTGAGATGTGCTAATTACAGTCCTTAAGAACAGACCGTTTCTGAGTTTCCTGAGAGCAAAAACAATAAGGGAAACAAGTTGGGCTATATAGCTTTTGTTGGATAATTATTGACAAAATTCATTTGAATTTGAATTCAAAGATGAATTTCTTATGTAGGTTCTTGTATAAGGAATTGGGGTAACATACTGGATGGTACACAGGTACAGTTTCTTAAAATGCATATATTTGGGGGGGCAGGGCAATGAGGTTAAGTGACTTGCCCAGGGTCACAAAGCTAGTAAGTGTCAAGAGTCTGAGGCCAGAATTGAACTCAGGTCCTCCTGAATCCAGGGCCAGTGCTTTAGCCACTGTGCCACCTAGCTGCCCCCATAGAAATTTCAAATTGACCATTCTTGTGTTCATCTGTTATAAAAATTAAGGCTCTAGGGGGCAGCTAGATGGCGCAGTGGATAGAGCACCGGCCCTGGAGTCAGGAGTACCTGGGTTCAAATCCGGCCTCAGACACTTGACACTCACTAGCTGTGTGACCCTGGGCAAGTCACTTAACCCCAATTGCCTCACTAAAAAAAAACACACACACACACACACAAAATTAAGGCTCTAATATTTCGCTACATCAGAACAGCTTGTATCTCAGCAGAATGGCTCCTCTATCAGTGAATATTTCAATCCCTCCTCTTCTTAGTGGAGAGCTTTACAAAGTTGTTGGGGTCAAAACGAAAAAAAGGAAAGACATCTGCTAATGTCCAGACTTTTACAGTTAACTAGGTTAGTCTTTAGAGGACTCATTCAATCTATCATTGAGCCCATCGTGATAGGATCTGCCCAAATAGATTCTACACTGGTGGAACTTCAAGAACCCAGAGTCACCTTCATGTTTGATGAAACATTGGATAGGGTCTTTGGGAGTATGCACCTAGTAATGAAACTATGATCAACAAAAGCCTTTTTATAGCATCCAAGATAAAAAGTCTGATAATTTAATGGAATGAAGAGAGAGAGTTTGGCAAGCTAAGAGAATTAATAGGTAACACATCCAATAGGCAGCTTATCTCAAATGTGAGAAGCCTAGAGGAAGGTGAGGAAAGCATGATAGTATTTGGTGCCTAGGTTATTCAGCAGTAGGATTCAAGGACCAGTGGGATGGTTTTTAACAACGTTAGTTCCCATACTTTTCCCTTCACCACTTGAGTGTGCCAAAGATCCAAAGCAAGCCAACCATTCATTATTGGAGGTTGTGGAACCATAAGGGATGACGAACAGATTGAGCAATGAGGAGGCCTGTCCCATAGACATCTGTAATAGATGTAACTTTAGAAATCAAGGGTAAAGGGGAAGGTTCACACAATCGCTATCGGGAGAAGGTTCATACTGCTGCTTAAATTACAGTCTGTTCCTGTACATTATCTGTTTAGAGACATCATGTGAGATCTCCAAACTCTGCATTCCTGATTGATGTGAATAATTCATCTTATCATAATTTTCTATGAATATTAGGATAGCCAAAAGGAGGAGAAAATTCATTTGTAAGATGCAGGATCTTTGAAAGTCAAACATTGCTTTTAAATACTTACCAGCATACAGCATTCCTTTTGTAGCATTCCTCTTCTCGATGTGGAAACTATGGACCCTCCTTAAGAAGAAGAATCATGCAGGGAAATGTCAGAAGACAATGAAGAATTCTATAAAGAACAGTTATTGATTTTAATTTTGAAAAAAAAAACACAGTGCCTCGTTTCAACTTTACTCAGGAGAGATTTTATTTTTTACTAAAATGTAATTATGCTTAGGTGTCAACATGAATAAGTATTTGGGTGATGTGGATTTTGTTCTATTTAACATCATGCAAGATGTCAGGAGAGGACACCAAAAAGTATGCAAGATACATCTTTGCCCTTAAAGACCTTGAATCATAGCTTGAGTGACAATTCTGAGATAAAACACTTGAAGATCAATCCAGATGGATTTTATGAGTCCTGACATCCTCTAGGCTTTGCCATCTGCCTCACCTCTGAGCCCTCAAGACCCCAAGGAAAATATGGTTATCTAACATACCCATAGGACTCCTGAGCATCCTCATATAACTTGTTGTTGCACCTTTGGGATCTTCTGACCTTTTTGTCTATAAGTGTTGAATAGGATGGGCAAAGACTTTTAATAGAAAAAAAACTATGCTATATTTAAGACATTGTGAATGGGTAAAATTTTTAGAGGAGTAAAGGGAAATAAAGATAGAGAAAGATTATAATATGGGGTGGGGAGCTTGAATTCCAAGCAAAGGGGTTTGGAATCAATCCTGCATGCAATGGGGAACCATTACTGGTATTTAAAGGAGTCACATGATATTAGGGGAGCAATATGATTGAAAAATAATGATAACTGATATTTTTATGGTGCTTTAAGGCTTGCAAATGACTTTGTACATGTTCTCACCTGATTAAGTCAGTATTTTTGAAAAAATTATTTGGCAATAGTGCAAGAGGATCAATTAAAAGAGAGACTGGAGTTAGGAAGATTAGTCAGGAGACAGTTACAACTGCTCAAGGATGACATGAGGAGGACTCATTCAGGGCAGTTGCAGTAGGGAGAGAGAGAAAAGAATGTACTCAAAAGGCATACTAAAGAAGGCACCATTTGGATGTGGCAATGGATACAGAGCAGTGACCAATGGTGCCATATAAAGAATAGAGCTAGGTAAGGTACAGGGGTATGTCTACTTCTATTTCCCATGAGAAGAGATCAGTAATGATGGCTCAAGCCAGAGAGAGGGAAGGAAAAAGGAATAGGGAGGTAGAGGGCATGACATTTAGGCCTTCTGACCTCAGGACCCCAATTCTTCTCAACATCATGATAAAGGATTCATCTAAACAACATTCCTTCATGCCACTAATTTTCTCCCACCTGATTCTGATGTAAAGAGTCAAAGCTGAAAGGAAATGGAGTCTGAGTTTACATTTAAAGTTAAACAAAATTAAATAGCTGCTAAGTGTTATTGTGATCTCATGCTCTTTATTTCAGGAAATGCTTGTGTCAGTCTCACCTCACTCATTTTAACATTTAGAACTGTCCTGCTGCCTTTACGTTGACACACAAAAGCAGGACTGCTGGCAGGCCAGATGAAATGTTAAGTTTAAAGTAGTCAATATTTATTAAGTATTTACTAAATATGAAGCAGAGAGGCAACAGAATGTAACCAATTGAGAACTACCCCAGGAATCAGTGCCTGAATTCAAGCCCTGCCCTCTGGCAAATACTGGCCCTGTGACCCTGGGCAAGTCATTTAACTTATTATTGCCTCAAATAACTCTCTAAGATTATTAAATTACAGAGCAAATGCGAATTATTCTGTATTGGTAAGGATAATTTTTGCATTGGGAATTGACGTTTAGGTAAAAAAAAGATTGGTTATGATGCATACTCAGTGTTAGATTTTGGGGAAAGAAAATAACAAAAACAGACATAATCTCTGCCCTTTTGTTGTTGGCTTGCTACTTTTTTAACCAATATGCATCCCTCGGTAATACAAAGAAGCAGGTTTAAGCTCAATGTACAGAAATATTTCTGGGGGCAGCTAAGTAGCACAGTGGATAAAGTATGGGCCCTGGATTCAGGAGGACCTGAGTTCAAATCTGGCTTCAGAAACTTGACACTTACTACCTGTGTAACCCTGGGCAAGTCACTTAACCCTCACTGCCCCACCAAAAAAACAACAACAACAAAGAAATATTTCCTCATAATTAGAGCTCCTACCACTTCAAAAGTAAAATGGGTTCCCCAAGGAACTGAGGAATGGTTGGGCTCTCCTTCATTGTAGCTCTTCCAGCAAACATTTGATGACCATTGATCACTGATGTTGTAGATGGGATACTTGGTCAATTATAGGTTGGACTCCATGGCCTATAAAGTGCATTTCAACTCTTAGATTTGGTAATTCTGTCACCTCTAGGACCTTATAATAAGATATGCACAAGTTCCCACAACACAAATTAGATTTTGGTAAGTGCATTTGAAGAGTCTCAAATTGCTAAGAGATTAGATGAAGTAAAGCTCATTTCTGGCTTGGGGAATCAGGAAAGGCTTTGTGAAGAAGGTTACATTTCACTTGGCAAATAAATAATGGGGAAAATGCCAATTCTTAGAGATAAGGCAGCCATGACACAGTTGGCAAAAATAAAAGAGTGACTTGGGTTCTTTCCTTGCTTCCTCTACTTACATACTATCAGACCATCGACAAGTTGCTTCACCTGCTGAGCCTCGGTTTTCACATTTGTAAAATGGGAATAATAATACTAGCCTGATCAGTACAACAAGGGCAGTGAGGTGGCACAGTGGATAGAGTGACAAATCTGAAGTCAGGAAGACCTGAGTTCAAATCTGGCCTCAGACATTTACCCTGGGCAAGTCACTTAACCCTGTTTGCCTCAGTTCCTCATCTATAAAATAAACTATAAAAGGAAATGGCAAGCCACTCCAGTATGTCTGCGAGAAAACTCCAAATGAGGTCACAAAGAGTCAGACATGACTAAAACAGCTGAACAATAGCAACTTACATTACAGGGTTGTTTTATGGCTGAAATGAAGCAATGTATATTTGGACTATTATCATTGTGGATGGAGGTTATTTATTAGGTGAAGAATGAAGTAAGCAAGAAAACAAAACACAAAGTCAGGGAAACAGAATGCATCCAGGAAACCTAAATTAGATCAATTTGACTTGAGAATTGAGTAGTAATTACACAGTCCAACAGAGATGTGATGAGGTGTGTTGTTGTTGATAAGAAATGAGCAAAAATAAGGGTGGTACCCAGTTGAATGTGATGAGTATATAATGGAGAAGTCTAGACCAGTGGTGTCATATTCAGCAATGGGAGAAACTCATCTTAGAAAACTACAAATTAACATTATGTATGTTGAATTGCATTTTTATTATTTTGTTAAATATTTTCCGATTACATTTTAAGCAGTTTCCAGGGCACTGGGAAATTTTGTTGCTGCATTTTGACAACTCTGGTCTAGTTGATAGTACTATGAGAAGTATGTAGAAGAAAAGAAAACTTTCATTTGGGTCTAAAAGTTAACAAAATGAATGAATTAATGAGTAAATGAACACAACTTGTTCCAGGACAAAGGTCAGAGGTCTGATAAAATTACTATGAACCAGATTTTGACATTTATACACATATTAGCTGAGGCACAGAGGTTATTTATCCTGTGAGTGACTATATACACGTCATAAGGTGAGGATGGACTTATAATTAATACCATGACAAAGCACCATGCCTAAAAATTCCTGAAACATCTTCAAATTATCTAACATCTCTTATCCTCTTTCCTCAACTATTTTGAAAAGAAAAAATACTGAGTATTCTGAAGGTGAGAAAAAACTCAAAATAATAAATATTCAAGGTGTTAAGAGAACATAAAGGGTGCCAACATTAATGACCCAGAGATTGCAAGCGCTAAATGTCTTTATCAGTCACTTATTGGTGACAGGGAATTAGTGACCTGGAAGGGGATAGAAGCAGGAAGGGCTATTAGAAATCTGTCTGGTGGCCTGTAAGAAAATGCAAAATTTCTGCCCTTTGTGGGGTAGAGAAAGGAGAAGAGGTGTAAAAGCAATGTTCTTCCACCCTTAAAAACTCTGCCTAGTGATCCTTAATGGTGAGCATTTCTCTAGTTTGCTTTGTGGAGGTAATGTAGTCCAACTACAGTGGATTAAGAAACATAGCTAACAGCAATTCAGAAGTACACAGAATCATGACATTCTGCAATATTTTTTGTGGTACTTCTCACCTAGATTAATGAAACATGTTCCTAACTTGTCTCCTTGCCACCAGTCTCTACCCTCTATGATCCCCCTTTCACATCACTGCTTGTATAATCTTCCTAATGAACCACTCTACTTCATTCAAAAGTCTTCTGTGGTTCCACAATTCCTATCCACTTATTCTTATTATATTTTTATCATCATGTCATTATATTTATTATATATTATATTTGATGATGATGATGATAATGATGGTTTTTCAAGGCTCTCCAGAATCTGGGTCCATATCAGTTTCCAGCCTTATCTCATACTTCTTGCCTTTTGACCAATAAGTCCAAGTCAAGCACAGGTGTTCATAATACCTCAGCCTTGTTTTGCCCTCTCTTGACTTAATGCTTTTGCTCTTGCTATCCCACATAACTAGAATATACTACCTTCCTTCAAGGAACACCTCATATTCCTCCACCTTCTCAATGAAGCCTCTTTTGACAACTTGTTCACATACATAAGCCTAGAAAAAAACATCTCTCCCTCCTCAAATTTCTTATAATTCTTTAAAACAAAGTTATCTATATTTCTTGTACAGGCTATCTGTTTTTCCAACCTAAGAATTAATTATCTGTTTCTAGGAATGTTTGAAAGGCCATTGTTTTAGAATGAACAAAAATTATCTTAATTTTGAGAAAACTTATCACATTTTCCCATTAAATGAATGTGCCCCATGAAAAACTATATTTTATTTTTGTGTATTTAACAGGAACCCCAAACTAGATTGTGAACTCTAGGAGGGCAGCTTTCCTGTCTTTTCTTTGAATCTACCCCAACACTAAGCACAATAAAATAAATATAGAATGGGTTTTAAAATGGTCTTATTGTATAGATTTCTGGATCTACAAAGAAGTCAAATTGAAGAAACTCTAAATTAAGAAATTAAGGCCTGACAATGCAGGTGGCAACTGATACATAAATGCCAGACACATTCTTACAAGCATAAACTGAATGCAAAGGTAACAAGGAGACATTTATAAACTTCATGTAATATGTCACTGGAACATGGATACACAATGGTTGGCATTGGAAAAAATCAGAACAAGACAAGCTTGTCTTTTCTCAAGCCCAATTTCTGTCTTGATAGTTTGATTTCTTTGCACCAAATCATTTAGCTGCCAAACAGTTCCTGTGATAAGTTTTCTTCCACTGAAACAGAATCTATTCTATTATTCAAATAATATGAAGAAAAGTTAGTACTAAAGGACATTTCAGCAGTTCAACAAGTTTTCTGAATCAGCATGGAGAAATTCATTTCTGTTTGCTTTTAGTTCCAATCATAGGTATAAGGCAGGTATAGGTATAAGGCAGGAGGAACCAGATAATGATAATTGCAATAATAAAATGGACATTCTCTCTTTCAATCTTTAATGATGAAGGAGCCAAAGTATTTGTATATAGTATTCACCACTCCTAAGGAAAAATGGAGGAAATAGTAAAAGACCCTGCAGTCCCTGAAGAAAAGTAGAAGAAATGCAGGGATCATAAAGAGGTCTCTCTTGGAAGTATAGAACAGTTAGGAATTGCCATAAAGATGGATGAATTGTGTGTGTGTGTGTGTGTTTGTGTGTGTCTGTATGTGCCTGTGTGTATGTGTGTGTTTAAACTGGCATTCAGAAATACAAACTGCCAGTTGTTTAAATGCTGCCCAAACCATATTGTGATGAATATAAATACAGTATTGAAATGAAGCACATGGATTGAAAAAAAGTAGAAAATTACAGTATACCAACATCTTAAATGAAGAGCTCAATTTATTTCTGGAACTTTTCCTTTTTTTTAAGAGAACCTGAAAATTAAGGGGTTGGCTTACATTCAGAACAATGCAATATTTGGTTTCTTTTAACTCAGTCTCCAGTCTCTAGCTAGCCAGATGCCATCTTTCTCCAGAACTTCTGGGAACTTATGTTAATCAAGGATCAAATCTTTGTTCTCCAGCCCAATTGCAGAAGTGAAAGGGTATGTGATGATATAATGAAGTCAAATGTTCTTTCATCCATAAGGTACAAAATCTAATAAGCTAAGGTAAGACTGTGCAAGTCTTCTAGCATTTCCCATGGATGTCCTAGTATTTGGTCAATTGTCTTTGGGCATTCCCCACAGGGCACCTCACACCTTCACATTTTTAACTTTTTTTGTGAGGCAATTGGGGTTAAGTGACTTGCCCAGGGTCACACAGCTAGTAAGTGTTAAGTGTCTGAGGCCAGATTTGAACTCAGGTCCTCCTGACTCCAGGGCCAGTGTTCTATCCACTGTGCCACCTAGCTGCTCCCATTTCTAACTTTTTAATCATTGCTATCTCTGGAGTACAGAAAACCACAATAGGAGCCCTTTACTATTTTTTTTTTTGCCAGTGATCTCAGCTTGAATTTTCTCCAGTCTCTCTTGGAAGTCTCTCAGGGAGACAGGCACACCTCTGCCTCTCTGACGCACCTTGGCTTCCATCCTGTCCAACCCCTCTCTGAAACACAGTGCCAGATAAGCTGACATGCACCGAGTGAAGTGTTATAATTGAATGGTTTGGACAATTTGAGACTTGAGATGTGACGAACACTTCAGCAGAAATCCTCCTGTTTCTTCCCTTTCACCTACAAATAGAGTGGGTGGTTTGATAACTGCATCACTGGTTACCCACAAAACCTTTCCGGTAATAATTAACGCCTGATCCAAACAGATAGCAGTTCTTTCAAGGGAAAGGGGGGAAAAATCTCACTGAAAACAAGAGAGACACTTTTTCCCTGTTTTATTTTTAACCTGATGTGTTGCACAGTACTGAATGTCACCAGATTGTCATTAATGTCACTTTTCCTCATGTTCCATATGTAATGTGACATATCATCTGACTAATGAAACCCGATGAACAATATGTCAACATAAAGAAACATGCTGGGTCACAAATATGCTTAGAGAAAGTTAAATTGCATGGAAATGCACATAGAAAGTGTTTTCCATAGGAATAAAATGGAGATGCATAGTTAACATATTACATTTAGGTACAATGCCTTGGAGACCAAAGGAACTGAAGTATATTGTTACATGATCTATAAAACGGATGTGATTTCTTCATATTGATACTACGCATGCCCAGATAAACAGAAATAAATAACAAGAAAGATCCCCACCTGAATATCTCTACCTCTTGAAAGGTACAATGAAAAAACATTTAAAACAAGAAAAGCACCTTCTCCTACCAGCTCAAAGCTATAGAAAATATTTTCTCTTAAAAATCCTCTTCTTCCAACCCAGAAACACCAACCACATATTGATTTATCCTACCTGCTATATTGCCTTTCCCTCAAGGGAAGAACCATGGATGATGGTGCTTAAAGAAACCCCAAATTCTCTTGGTTTTAAGTAACATAAACAATAGTTCCTAACCAATATATATTTATATTCCCATCTAGCAAGGTAGTGGAAAAGTTCTGGGTTAGTGTCAGTCCAAGAGCTAAATAGCTATGGGATCTTATAGACAAGCAACTTAATGTTTTAGTGTCTCAATTTCCTCATCTGAAAAGCAGAATTATCTATCTACATATACACACATACAAATGTGTGCATATATACATGTATGTGTATAAATATGCATATGCAGGTATATGAGCTAAAGAAAACAGAAGTACTTGGAAAAGTAACAAAGACTAGACAATTGAATTGGATTTTATCCCTTAAAGCAGCCAATCTCAAAATTATTTTTTTGCTTGTAGCAAGTATTCTTTTTCACGAGGAATCATAGCACACTGAACTTTTAAGTTGGTAACAAAGAAGGGTTCCCGGGAACCCTTCTCTTTACCTTTTCTTCTTTCCTTACTTCAATAGGACTTGCAGAGGAGAAAAGGCTTTGCTACTCTGCAGAGATAGCTACTCTTGTGACCCTCTCAATACCAATCTGGGAAGGGCAGGAAGCAAAAACTGCCACTATAAATAGAAGCTAGAAAATGTAGGGGTCTCAGGGACTAGGGAGGAGGGTAGCACCTATTTACTATCTTTTCATACTTTAAAATTTTGAAGAAATTCCATTGACCAAATATTTGAAGATTTTCTCTGAGGAAGATTATATTCAAGTGAAATTTTTCCCTTAATGAAATTGAAGGATGTTTGACTTCCAAGGTCACTTCCAGTTCTCAATCTATTATCCAATCATTCTATGACAATGCAATTCTCATTTTCCATTTTTTTCTAAAACTAAACAAATTTTATTTGGGATCATAGAGTTAGAAGGGACATTAGAAATCATCTACTACTTACACATTCTACAGATGAGGAAACTGAGGCACATAGAACGAAGGTGACATCTTAGATGATATAATACAAGGAGACATAGTCATTGGAAGAGTTTGGCCACAACACAGGTAAAAATCAACTGAGTATAGTTCAGTTCCAAAAAAATTCATTTTTCTAATGGCAACAATCATGCTCCTTCGCTTGACTGCTTTCAGCTTTTGCTCTAGTCCACCATTTCCTCACGCTGCTCTTCATGTCACTAACAAGCTGCAAACACTTGAAGAGATGTGTTCCTTTTGTGTGGAAGCTTTACAGTGGTGACTCAAGCTATTTACCATGTCGGCCTGTCATGTGCCTTACTCTACAGTTAGCCTTGTGCTTAATGGAATTACCATGCAGTTACTGTGTAATTATTGGGAAATAATGTCGGGTATTTTGCAGTAAGTCAGTCAATAACCCATGTCACCAATACACCTACCATTAATTCTAGTAATTAAGATATTGTTGACTTCTATCTACTTGTTAAAAAAGAAGGAGGGGGGGGAAAGACCCATAGATTCTTCTTTTTAAATGATACCTCCTTTTAGCAACTCCAATGATGGTCACTTAACCAGAGTCTAGCACTGATGTGGGGCAAATTTCACAACATCAGTTACCTGAGTTTATTGTAAATGATCTGCCAGTCCCAGAAGGAGATGTTAGGATTTGTGTCAAATCATCATAATGGATATCTTGTTGCTTCAACCAGCACAAAAACAGATGTATTTACAATTCCTGCAGCTGCAGCCCTGCTATTAGTTAGCTCTGAAAAAACTAAACCCTGGCTAGATTTGTACTTCCTTAGCTAAAGCCAAACTCTCACTTTTTCAAAATGCAAGTGATAAAGGGAAGATGGGTGCTACGGTGTCACATTAATTGAATACCAACCTTTCATCTGGGAGTCAACCTTTCTAAGGCAGTATTTATTCAAATCTTTAAGATACGCAGTGGGAAATTATCTTTCCTTCCTGAAATCCCCTCCTTCAAAGTACTTTGTTCCTGCTTCTTACACTCATCATGTTCTACTGTGGAGTATAGTTATTTTTTATATATGTCATATCCCTCTACAAGATGGGAATCTCTATGAAGGTAGGGACTGTCTTATTTATCTGTCTTCCCTAGCATCCTATACAGAACTATGCATGAAGTGAATGCTTCATAATCATCTGTCACCTTGAAGTGTCACAATGGAAAGAGTGTTGGATGGGGTGTCAGTGGGCCAGCATTTGACTCTTGACTGCTTACTATTTGTGTGACATTGGGCAAGTCGCTTGATTTTTCTGGGTCCTCACTATTTCATCTATAAGAAATGAGTGGCCTGGACTATATGATGTCAAAGGGCCCTTCCAGCGATAAATCAGTGATTCTGTTTTGAGCTGATCTGCAGAATTGGTCTGGGGAATGTGTGAAAATATATTGATCCAAGAGCAACTGTTGTTTATGTACCTTTACATTTCCAAACCTGGTCTTTCAATTGTAACTGAGATTCAGGAAGGAATGATATGCTGTTTTACTGAGATAGAACTTTAAGCTAAGAGAGCCAGTCTTCATCAAAACTTTTTTTTTTTTTTAGTGAGGCAATTGGGGTTAAGTGACTTGCCCAGGGTCACACAGCTAGTAAGTATTAAGTGTCTGAGGCCGGATTTGAACTCAGGTACTCCTGACTCCAGGGCCGGTGCTCTATCCACTGTGCCACCTAGCCGCCCCCTTTTTTTTTTTTCATCAAAACTTTTAAGGCATTTAGTGCAGTGGATAGAACCCTGGACTTTGAATCAGGAAGATTTGAGTTGAAATATGGTCACAGATGGTGCTACACAACTCTTAGCCTATTTGCCTCAGATGAGGCAATGGGAATAATAATAGCACCTACCTCCCAGGATTATTGTGAGGGTAAAATGAGATAATATGTCTAAAGCACTTAGCATAGTGCCCAGAACATTGTAAGTAATAATTATAAATGCTTATTTCCCCTGCAAGGAATTTATAATCTACCCCTTAAAAGATGTAATACAAGATAGAACTTCATAAGGACAAGAGATAGAGAAATTGACAAAAGGCTTTAAGAAAATTTAAGGAAGGGAAGATCACACTAGGTGTGTTTGGGGGATTATGTAGGGATTAAGGGGTTGGGGAGGGGGAGGAAGGGAAGTTTTCATTCAAAAGGTGGCACCGGAGCTGGGCCCTGAAGGAAAAGGATTTCAAAAGGTTGCTTTCCAAGTATGAGAAACAGCCTCTGTGAAAGCATGGAGCTAAGAAATTGTAGGACAAGACAAAAGAAGAGCTGGAAGAACTTGTATAGTAGTTGTGTGAAATGGGGGTGGAAAAGTAATTGGACACAGATTAAAGAGGGTCTAAGATCCAGAATGCAGAGTTTGTATTGTAATTTATGGGAAATAACGAACTCCTGAAGTTTTTTTGTGCAGGACATTAGCATAGACAGACCTATGCATTAGGAAGATTACTTTGGCAGTAGTGTGAAGGAAGGTGTGGAGATGAGACTGGTAAATGGAAGAAAAATTGAGCAAGAGACTATCATAACGGTTCAGGAGAGAGAGAGAGTGAGGGTATATCTGGTTTAGCATCCATTATTATTGAAGACCTGAAAACTCCCACAAAATCCAGTCTGGCTTCTATAAGCCAGACAGCCTCATGTTTGGGGTTTTCATTCAATCCCCTCCAGCTCTTCCTACCCCTTTACAACTCGAGATAATTAACAAATGTTTGGGGGTGATAAAACAGATTCACCTTAAAGCTGGAGGAAGTCTGAGTTACAAAAGATGCAAACATCCTTTTCGCATCCTTAAAATTCTGTGGAAAATAAAAAATTTGTGTGTATGTCACTTGAGCACCATTAAGGTCTGCATCAGATTTGGGGGCTTTTATAGCATGTGTCCAAGTTTAACTACCCACCTGTTCTCCCCCCCCCCCCCCCGAACAAATCAGATGTGTTGTTTCTGTTTGGTTTTGTTTTCCTAAACTGGATACAAGAGTTAGTGCTTCAGAAAGCAAGGGATAAATAGTTTCCATTTGTATCAAGCATTCTACAAGCAAATCATCTGTCATATTTCCTCTCCAGATTGGGAACCCACCTATGGTCTGACCTATTCTGGGACCAAGTCTTTCAAGAACAGAGACTGCCAGGCACAGTGCAGTCTACCAAACTTTGCAGTAGTTACATATAAGCTTATGCATAAATGGAGAATAAGATGAGACAACCAGATTCATTTTCACTTATGGACTCAAGCCAGAATTTAAATGACTCAAGCACTGGCACTTACTTCCCTTGGGAGCCTATTCTACAGTCTAATAGATCTCACTGTTAGGAAATTTCTCTTATAATTCAGCATAAATTTTCCCTTGCTGCATTCATTCCCATTATTCCTACTTAGATGCCCTTGGACTATCTTAAACAACTGATGTCGTTCTCCAATGCCTACAGATTACCCATCAATAAAAGCAGAGTGCATGAGTGGAGAGAAAATGGCAATTCTAGTCAGGACTAACCCTCATTTTTCCATCACTAGCCCTAATTAAATAGCATAGGGGCATCCAGATGGAATAGTAGAAAGATGGCTGGAGTGGGTTCTAGACTCTGGTGCTAGTCTACTAATTAGCTGTATGATTTTGGTCCTATGTCTTTGAACCTCAGCTTATCATCTGTAAACTGAGAGGGTTGGACTAGTTCCTGAATTTTGCATGAATTTTCAAAACTTCATAAAGAGTCATGTCTATAATAGAATATTTCCATGAAGACCTGGTAAAAAATATTGGAAAGTTCTTAGGGGAAAAACTTTATGCTTTAATTTAATTTAGCTTAGTTTATTTTAATTCTAAGGTCAATTGCTGTTCTAGAATCCTGTGGTGTGTGTTGTGTTTCACAAACTCACCAGTATCCCTGGGGACCATTGCATGAGGGCACTCTCACAAGGTCTGCAAAGAGCAAAGAAATTTAAAAGTCACTATTTGGGTCCTTTCCATTATTAGCGTCTCCCTTCTTAAATCATCTTCCACCTATTCTGCATATATATTGTCTGTGAATAATAATTTATATGTTTTCTCCTGATCAGAATGTGTGCAGAGATTAAGTTTTAGCTGTTCTTTATATCTGCAGCTCTTAGTAAATTGCCTGGGACATAGTAAGTGATTAATAAATGCTTGTTGGGGGCAGCTAGGTAGCGCAGTGGATAGAGCACCGGCCCTGGAGTCAGGAGTACCTGGGTTCAAATCCGGCCTTAGACACTTAACACTTACTAGCTGTGTGACCCTGGGCAAGTCACTTGACCCCAATTGCCTCACTAAAAAAATTTTTTAAATTAAAAAAAATTAATAAATGCTTGTTGACTGACTGACATGATACCTCTTGTATTCAATGCAATCTTTCCTTAAACTATTGACGTCCATTTTCCTCTTGATTGTGCATGTTCATGGCTTATTATCATAATCATAACTAGGAAAGGGAGTTTTTAGCATCAGGCAGTGTCATCCAGTGTGGACAACAGTAGGGATCTATTCAGAGAATCTTTAAGATTCTCTGATGCCACTGAGCTGCTTAGGAAGGAGAAAATGGTAGGCAAAAGGCACAAGTGGAAGAGAGGGAGAGGGAGAGGGAGAGGGAGAGAGAGAGAGAGAGAGAGAGAGAGAGAGAGAGAGAGAGAGAGAGAGAGAGAGAGAGAGAGGGGCGAGTAAGCTGGCAACAGAGCTTCCACCCACCTCTGTATTTGGCCCAAGAAGATCTTGGCCAAAGAACCCAAAGGATTCTTTTGTAGACCTTTGGTAAGTTTAATTTGGCTCCAGTGCCCTCCCTCGAGACCTAATTATTCCTATTGCAGGGCTATGGCAATAGCCTCCCAATTGATCACCTTGCCTCAAATCCATTTACCACATAGATACCAAAAACACAAGAACCCATATACACACACACACAAACACACACACACACACACACACGTGTGTGTATGCACGCACTCACATAAAATTTTTCGATGACTTCCTCAGACTAACATTTAAATTGAAGCTCCACACAATTTGCCTCCAACCTACCTGATTCCAGTCTACCTTTCTAGTCTTATTTGTTAATACTCATGTACTGAACTAGGTCTAATTTAGGCCAGTCCACTGATTCAAAATGATTCAGAAATGGAACCCAGTGAAACATTCATGGTCCATAAAACTCAATAAAAATATATTTACTCACAATATGATTAAAATGATATAATTTACTAAAAACAGACCTCTGCCTCTGTACTTACCAGGGAAACAGAACATCAACTCCCAGTAGGCTGGAATTTTTCTCTCTAGACTTCTAGGGAAACTATTCCAGGCTCCATAACAGATACTGACCCTGCCACATCTCCCTTTCACTTAATCTCTGTTTCTGTTTTTGCCTATTAGCTCTTTTCCTTATATGACATTCCATCTCCAGCCTCCAGGCTGAGGTTCACCAGGTAAAGAAAATGTGCTCTACTTACCTCTCACAGATTCCCTGGTTTCTTCAAAGCACAGTTTAGGCAGTGCCTTTTACATGTGGCCTTTTCCGGCAATCATTGGCTCTATCTTTGTCTCTCTGTCTCTGTCTCTCTATGTCTTTCTGTATCTCTCTCTGTTTCTCTTTGTCTCTGCTTATCTCTGTGTGCATGTCTTTCTTTGTATATCTTTCTGTCTCTGTCTCTGTCTCTATCTTTCTCTCCTCATCCACCTGTAATTATTTTGTATTACATTTATATACTTTGCATTTACATAATAATAATAGTTACACATATAACACTTTAAGGTTTGCAAAGCACTATAAGATTTCATTTTATCTTCACAACAGTCCAAAGAGGTAGGTACTTTTATTATCTCCATTTTATAGATGACAAAACAGGCTGAGAGAAGGGGTTAAATGATTTGCCCAGGGTCACACAACTAGCAAATATCTAAGGCAGTATTTGCCTTAATCCCTCCACTGAATCCCAACTTGCTGCCCCCAGTAAAATACAAGCACCTCAGAGGCAAATTTTTTTTTGTTTATGTCTTCATATCTCTATCATTTAGTACAGTGTATTAAATATTCAGTGACTTAAAGGATATAAGTTTCTTAGAAGTGGTAAGGGATTTTTCCTCTAGAATTTTTTTTTCAAGGTAATGAGGGCTAAGTGACTTGCCCAAGATCACACAGCTAGTAAATGTCAACTGTCTGAGGCCAGATTTGAACTCAGGTACTCCTGAATCCAGGGCCAGTGCTTTATCCATTACGCCACCGAGCTGCCCCTATAATATTTTATAAGTCCTGAATCAGCTCTGCCTCTCCAGAATCTGCCTCTCCAGACTTTTCAAACACAGTATTAACTTCCACATCTAATTAAGTGTAGATCCATCAATAAATACTTGTAAGCTAATTGATTAAATGGGTCATTCATTTCTCCCTCCCCTGCTTTATCTCTAGCATCCTATCTTGTTCTGCTCTGAGGCAGCTTTGGAAAAAAAGGTGCAGGATACAGAAGTAGTCAAAGAGAAAGTCTGTACAGCAAGGTCGATAATCTTTCTTTGGGATTATGCCAGGTAGTACAGTGGAAAGGGCATTGGTTTTGCAGTGAGAAGACTTGGGTTTGAATCCTATCTCTATCACTTACTACCTTTGTGACCTCAAATGACCAAGTAACTTGAATTTTCTGGGTGTCATTTTCCTCATCTGTAAAATGAGATGGTTCCTTCCAACAAATTCATTCAATCTATCTGAGTTTCAGCTTCTCCATCTGCAAAATGGATTCGTCAAGGCTTACCCTTGACCTTACTCTTCATAGCAGGTGAGGGATCCTGTGTCAATGTGAGGATTCAGAACACAATATTTTTAAGTGCCTTAAGCTACTTACATGAGAAAATGTTTTTGTTCTTGGTAACATTGTAATAGCTTTGCTTTGTAACACAACATACTGCATAATCAACTATATTTTTATAACTAGAAATTCCAAAATGAAAATGTCATTTTTTGTCAGGAAAAAATGCATAGCATTGATTGAGATGTTTTTGATGTTCAAGAAATAAACAACTAAATGAACAAAAACACAATTAGGTCTTCTCTGTCCACGAGCTTTGCTTCCCCCTCTCCCAAAGATTTCCCAGTTCATCAGGCAAATTCTTTGCACTGATACAGTCACATAATATATACAGTGCCTAAGGGGAATAGGTTTTTTTCTGTAGTCTGGCTTTATTACCAGATGAGCTTCCTAAGAAAAGACATTCTATCCAAAGTTGTCTTGAAAGAAAATCATCTTCTTCCCACTGGCAAGCAAATTTTTTGGCATTAAGCCAACTTACCATGTTGAATCATCCATGTCACACCTTGGCCACACACACACATACACCCTCCCCCCCCAACTCCTGTCTTAAAATAGGTCCTACAGTATTCCTTCAGGGCCAAACTCTATTAAATAGCAAATCTAAAAATGCAAATTATCTACCAACTACATATAGGAAGCCTGAAAACAGAATCCCTGGGAAAAGGCTGATTATGGGAAACTATAAATTACCCTATCAGAAGATAAGTTTGATACTTCAGGACTGTCTACTCAAGAGTCTCTAAACAATTTAAAATTGGGGGAAATTGAGTGGGTATGGGCCAACAGAATCAGGGGCCCATAGTTCTGAAAACAAACATTCCATTTCAGACTTTCCGGCATCTGATGAATCAATTGGTCCAACCTACCCTGATTCCCCTTTTAAACCAAACCCAGGGAAACTAGGCCATGTTAAGTGAGCCACATGTTAGTTTTTTTCTCCTCTGGTCAAAGTTCACATGTTGTCCACCCCCACTGACTCATTCCTGCAACAGATTGATGTGGGGGTAGGGTGGCAAATGCCAGTGTTTTTCAAATGATTTTACCAGGGCCCATTCTTTGTAACCAGACATGATGACCATAGAAATCTCAAACTACTTTGCATCATCTGGATTCAGGCTTATTTGAATGCTATTATCAGAAGAGAGTTGAGTATAAGAGTACTTTGTAACTACAAGGGGCAGCTAGGTGGCACAGTGGATGAAGCGCTGGCCCTGGATTCAAGAGGACCTGAGTTCAAATCCAGTTTGTCAATCCACTTGTCATTTACTAGCTGTGTGATTCTGGACAAGTCACTTAATCCTTATTGCCCCACAAAAAAGAGTATTTTTTAACTATAGGCCAACAAGGCAACTGAACTATAGGCCCTCCCAACATATAACATTACCTTCTTCTGTGGAGTGGTGGTATTTGTGAGAACACTTTTTTTTGTTATTCCCCCCCCCCAAAAAAAATTGGTCATAAAATTCCTTAATGAGATGGTTATAACCAATTGTCTATGATAAATGATTTAACATGGCAAATTCTCTCTAGTCCCTGCCTATGGCATGGCACAATGACTTTCTAAAAGTACTCAATTTGAGCTGTGTACATTGTAAATCACAGAAGAATACACTTATTTTTTTTTCTAGGGGAGTTTACACTTAGGACATTCAAGAACAATGACTGACACTCCCTTTTCTTAGCAGTACTGAGAAGGTGCTAGAATATTAGCTTCCCTCTCTCAACTCCTAGCTAACTAGTTTCATGTAAATGATCAGGGAAAAAATATCATCTATCTGGGAACTAGAAATCAAAGTGCTCAACTAAAAAAAGGTGTTTTGAGGGAAGGTTGGAAAAATGTTTGGACAGGAATATAAAGTTCTATACTTGGGTTGAAAAACAGCAGCTATTCATAGGATCAAAGATGGAGTCGGAGGACATCTTATAAATCATTCAATCCAACTCCTTCATTTTAGAGATGAGCATACTAATACCCAGTGAGGTTAATTGCCCAAAGGCAATAATTAGTAAATATTAGCATTAAGAGTTGAATGCAGGTCATAATGATTCCATATTCAAAGTTCTTTCCAATGGTACATTGCACAATTAGCTTGTATAAAAAAATGGGGGCAGCTAAGTGGCACAATGGATAATGTACTGGCCCTGGATTCAGGAGGATCTGAGTTCAAATCCAGCCTCAGACACTTGGCACTTACTAGCTGTGTTACCCTGGGCAAGTCATTTAACCCTCATTGCCCTACCAAAAAAAAAGAAAAGAAAAGAAAAAAAGCAAAAGAAAAGGACCTCAAGGTCAACAAGAGTTAACTGTTTAATGCCATCCAAATTAGTTAATGAAATCTAAAGTTTCATGAATAAAGGCATGGTATCTAGAAAAAGAGGAGAAGATAGACCTGATCTACTCTGAATGGTACATCATATCTGGAGTACTGTGCTTAATTCTGAGTACCACGTTTTAAAGAATTTGCCAATCTGGAGTACTTTCAAAGGAGGGCCATCATAAATGTGAGAGAACTGCTGGCCAGGATATCAAAGGGTCAGATCAATGTCCCCCTACCCCTATGCCTGGGGTACACGTTACTCTTCTATTATAGAATAGGAAGTATGATAGGACACTAACACTAAAAGCTCACATTTATATACTGTTTTACAGTCTCTAAAGCACTTTATACATACAGTCAGTCATTTAATTCTCATGACAATTCTACAACATAAGGGCTATTATAAATACTCATTTATACATGAGGAAACTGAGGCTAAGAGGGATAAAATGATTTGCCCAGGGTCACCCAGCTAGTAATTATCTGAAGCAGGATTTTAATCCAAGTATTTGAAACTCTAAGATTTGCTGCGTCCAATAGATCATGCTACATCTTTATACATCTCTGCTCTTATTTCTAGGCTTCCCTCCATTAGTGAATCTCAAAATGCCTCTGTTACTATTTATCCAGTGCAATATTTATGTGTCCATCCATAAATCCTCCATATAGTCCCTACCCAAGACCTTGGAGGCCATGCTTTGACTTTTAGCATTTCATGGATACCAGTGCAGCACTCTGGTTATCCATCTATTCTGCAGAAATCGTGCTGCCTGACTAACCCATCTCCTTTTCCAGTTATGCACATCATGGATGACATTTTTTATAACATTTCTGCACAACTTATCATTAGCAAGATGCTACATCCTGCTTATAGCTACACTATCTCTTTCCATTTTTTTGAGTCATCTACAATTTTGATTTTCCTGATATTAATATGTTTCATGATTCCCAACTATATAACATGACCAAGGGAGTATTAATGTTAAACAAAACTTATTTTAGCATCAGAGAGTAAATTGGAATTATCAAAAATGTTGAATGACTTCCCAAATGGAATCCAGCCCAATTGTCTTTTCATAAATACACAGTATCTTGGAGTCTCAAATCTCAGAATTAAAAGGGACCTCAGAAGCCAAATAATCCAATATTAACCTGAACATGAATCCTTTCTAAAGAATACCTGATAAGTAGTTATACAGTTTTTGCTTGAATACCCCCAGTAAGGGAAAACCTACTACCTCCTGAAGTTTTTAGGATCATAAGTCTAAAGCTAAGATTTCTGAAGCAACCAAGTATAATTCACTTATTTTACAGATGAAGAAACTGAAGCCCAGGGACATTGCAACTGACACAAGATCACTTAATAAGAATACAGGGTAGAATTTTAATCCCTTCCCTTTGGGTATTATCTTAACTTTGATATTTTATATTTTGCCTAATCTGGGCACGATTCAGATATCTGATTCTGAATTTTTTGTTCAGGTAACCAGTTGTTCCTTGTATCTTAACATATAATCAATTGTATGTTTTCTAATATTCCATATTTGTCATTTTTATATCTATACCTACTCTTTAAAATTTATTTAAATTTATTTATTTTGTTTCCTTCTTTTATCAACATTTGTCTTTTATAAGATTTCTAGTTCCAAATTTTTCTCCATCCTTCCCCTCCCTCCCCCCATCCCCAAGACAGCAAGCAATCTGATATAGGTTATATATGTACAATCACATTAAACATATTTCTGCATTAGTCATGCTGTGAAAGAAGAATCAGAACAAAAGGGAAAGACCTCAAACAAGAAAAACAAAAAAAGTAGAAATAGTATGGTTCAATCTGCATCTAAATTTCATAGTTCTTTTTCTATATTTGGAGAGCATTGTCCATCATTTCTTGACTTTCCTTGATCTCTCTTCAACATTTGAAAAAGTGGGCCACCTCCAATTGTCTTGCCAAAAATAGATAGATGGATAGATAGATGGATGGATGGATAGAGATGGATGGATAGATAATGAAATGTTTTTAAATGAATGGAGGAAAATAGAATAAATGTTCAGAAGTAAGCACAGACAAGCAGAATTGTCTTGAAAGAAACATCAGTCAATCAATCAATCAATAAGCTTCCAGGCACTGCAACAAGAACTGAGGACACTAAGAAACTTTTTCAAAAATGTCTCTGGTAAGCAGTATCTACCTAAAACCATCAGCAACATTATATGTAATGGAGATAAGTTAGAGGAATTCCCAGTAAGATCAGGGGTGAAACAGGGATGTCCATTATCACCTCTATTATTTAATATTGTACTAGAAATGTTAGCTTTAGCCATCAGAGAAGGAAAAGGAATTAAAGGAATTAGAATAGGCAAGGAGGAAACAAAACTATCATTCTTTGCAGATGATATGATGGCATACTTAGAGAATCCTAGAGAAGCAACTCAAAAATTATTTGAAACAATTAACAACTTTAGCAAAATAGCAGGACATAAAATAAATCCACACAAATCATCAGCATTTCTATACATGATCAACAAAGTCCAGCAGCAAGAGATAGAAAGAGAAATTCCATTTAAAGTAATGGTAGATAATATAAAATACCTAGGAGTCTACTTGCCAAGACAAACCCAGGAACTCTACGAACACAATTACAAAACACTTTTCACGCAAATCAAATCAGATCTAAATAATTGGAAAGATATCAGTTGCCCATGGAAAGGCTGAGCTAATATAATAAAAATGACAATTCTACCTAAATTAATTTACTTATTCAGTGCCATAACAATCAGACTACCTAAAAATTATTTTATACAGCTAGAAAAAATAATAACAAAATTCATCTGGAAAAACAAAAAATCAAGAATATCAATGGAAATAATGGGAAAAAATGCACAGAAAGGTGGGTTAGCTGTACCAAATCTGAAGCTCTACTATGAAGTGGCAGTCATCAAAACTATCTGGTACTGGCTAAGAAATAGAGTGGAGGATCAATGGAATAGGCTAGGTACAGGAGACACAGTAGTAAATGACATTAGTGATGTCCTGTTTGATAAACCCAAAGATTCCAGCTTATGGGATAGGAATTCAATATTTGACAAAAACTGCTGGGAAAACTGGAAGATAGTATGGCAGAAACTAGGCATAGACCAACATCTTACACCTTATACTAAAATAAGGTAAAAATGGGTACATGATTTAGACATAAGAGGTGATACCATAGGTAAATTAGGAGAAGAAGGAACAGTATACCTTTCAGATCTTTGGAAAGGAGAACGGTTTATGACCAAACAAGAGATAGAGATATGAAATGCAAAATGAATGATTTTGGTTACATTAAATTAAAAAGGTTTTATACAAATAGAAGCAATGCATCCAAAATTAGAAGGGAGGCAGAAAGCTGGGAAATAATTTTTATGGCCAGTACTTCTGAAAAAGGCCTCATTTCAGGAACTAAATCAAATTTATAAGAATCCAAGTCATTCCCCAATTGAGAAATGGTCAAAGCATATGAACTGGCAGTTTTCTGATGAAGAAATCAAAGATATCTATTCCCATCTGAAAAAATGCTCTAAATCACTATTGATTAGAGAGATGCAAATTAAAACAACTCTGAGGTACCACCTGACACCTATCAGATTGGTTAATATGACAAAAAAGGAAAATAATAAATGTTGGAGAAGTTGTGGAAAAATTGGAAGATTAATGCATTGTTGGTGGAGCTGTGAACTGATCCAACCATTCTGGAGAGCAATTTGGAATTATGCCCAAGGGGCTATAAAACTGTGCATACCCTTTGACCCAGCAATACCACTATTGGGTCTTTTTCAAAAAGAGATCATAAAATAGGGAAAAGGACCCACATGTACAAAAATATTTATAGCTGCTCTTTTTGTGGTAGTAAGGAATTGGAAATTAAGGGGCTGCCCATCAATTGGGGAATGGCTGAACAAGCTGTGGTATATAAATGTAATGGAATTCTATTGTGCTGTAAGAAACAATCAGCAGGAGGAGTTCAAAGAAACCTGGAAGGACTTACATGAACTGATGATGAGTGAGATGAGCAGAACCAGAAGAACATTATACACGGTATCATGAACATTATTTGTTGATCAACTGTGATAGACTAGATTCTTCTCACCAATACAATGGTACAAGAAAGTTCCAAAGGACTTATGATGGAAAAGGCTCTCCAAATCCAGAAAAAAAAAAGGAACTGTGGAATATGGATGCTGATTGGACCATACTATTTCTTTTGGTTTTGGTGCTGTTGTTTTTCTTTTTTGAGGTTTTTCCTTTTTGCTCTGATTCTTCTCTTATAACATGACTAATGCAGAAATATGTTTAATGTTATTACATATGTATTAAATTATATAAGATTACCTGCTGTCTAGGGGAGGTGGAGGGAGGAGAAGGAGGGAGGGAAGGAAAAAAATTTGAAATTGGAAATCTTATCTAAACAAATGTTGAAAACTAAAAAAAAAAATAATTAATTAATTTTTAAAAATGTCTCTGACCTCAGGGAGCTAGGTTCTTATGGGGAGACAATAGACAAACAACCATGTATGTAAAAAAAGTGTATACACTGTAAAATGGGATATAATCACATAAGGATAACACCAGCAAAGGCAGGGAGAGGGGAAAGTCTCTTGCAGAACAGAAGAATTAAGCTGAAACAGGAAGGGAAGACAGGAAACAGAATGGATAGGGAAGAGAGCCCTAATGTGTGGTGGATTGCTTTGTGGAATTTAGTATATGCTTTTTAAAAAGTAGATAGGAATTAGAAATTAATAGTTTCATACACAGCCCTCTTCTGTGTTCTGTTTTGTTTATAGAAATTCTCATTTAGGGGTAAGGTGTTTAAAATCAGAATTTTATTATTTTTTTTGGTGAGGCAATTGGGGTTAAGTGACTTGCCCAGGGTCACGCAGCTAGTAAGTGTCATCAAGTGTCTGAGGTTGGATCTGAACTCAGGTTCTCCTGAATCCAGGGCCAGTGCTCTATCCACTGCGCCACCTAGCTGCCCCAGAAAAAATTTAAACAACAAAAATATTAACTTCGATGTGGTTCGAGGTTCTCAATTGTTATACTTTTGAGTATGCTGTCTATGATTTTATCCAAGTTATTGCTAAAAATATTATTTGGCACAAGGCCAAGTATAGAACCCTAAAATATTCTATTAGAGAACTTGACCTCTTGCCATATTGACATTGAAGAATTAACAACTGCTCTTTGAGTCTTGCCATCCAAATGATTCTGAATCCATCTCTTTGTATTCTCTAATATAAGTCTTCTTTTTCTCCACAAGATTAATGTGAAATATTTTACCAAAATCTTTGCCAAATCTAGGTTAACTACATCCATAGCATTTTCTTCATTTACTAGTTTACTATTTCTGTCAAAAGAGGAAAGAAATTGTTCCAGCATCAATTGTTCTTGATGAAACTATACCAGCTCTTCAAAATCACCATCATCCCTTCTAAGATGCTTGCCAACCATCTCTTTAATGATCTGTTCTGAAATATTCCCTGGAATCACAATTGGAATCACAGATACTTATGCATAATTGGTTAAATTCACCAACTTTATACCATGGAACCAGATAAGTAAGTACAAGTACATACAGAATTATCTTAAGTATTAGAATGCACGTCGGTACTGGCGGCAGTGGTGGTGCCGGGTGACTTTGCTTGGGGGCCATGGAGGGCACTTCAGCTCAGACTTCAGGGTGCTGATAGCCGTGGCCAATGCGCAGGAGCTGCTGCAGAGGATGATGAACAAGTGTTTCCAGAAGTGCATTGGGAGCCCAGCAGCTCCTTGGACCACTCTGAGTAGAAGTGTATGGAGATGTGCGTGGATCGGTACATGGACGCCTGGAATACAGTGTCCGAGGCTACAACTCAAGGTTGCAGTGGGAGCGGGCCAACATGTGAGGCATGTGCTCTTTTAGTGGACATGCAGGCACTCTAGCTCTGTGGTCCAGACGTCAGAGCGGGCAGCCCTGGACACCACCCACCACCGGGAGCTGGGTTCCCCTCCCACTCTCCCTTCTGACAAAGTGCTTTGAGAATGAAAGGCATAAGGCAGAGGCTTGATCCCTTGATGATTCCCCACCCGCTTCTCAACACACCAATAAAAGCCCTGTTTGTGGAAAATAAAGTATTAGAATGTTGAAAAATCTTTATAAAGAGAAAGAGGTCAAGAAAAGCCTTTCATGGGATTGTGATGTTTAAAATCTAAATGCGTGGTCGCCTTAAATTAGAAGCTTTAGCACCAGTCTTTGGGCAATAAGCATTTATTAAAGCATACCAGGTATTAGTAAAAAGGAGTTGAGAAAGTATCGAAAAACCTGGAAAGACCTACATGACGGGAAGTAAAGTGAAATGTGCTATATACAAAATAACAGAAATAGTGGGGGGTGATCTCCTGGGAAGCATGTGGTTATTTTCAGCAAGGCAATGATCCAATATAACCCTGAAGGACTTATGAAGATTGCAGCCCATCTGCAGAGAAAGAACTGATAGTATCTGAAAACAGATGTAAACACATTTAAAAATGTTTTTCTTTTCATCTTTGACAATTCCTTAATCTGAAGTTTTGGGGTTTTTTGACTGTTTTCTCTCACAACTAGCTAATATGGGAATTTTTCCATGACTACTCATGTATAACTCATTTAGAATTGCTTGAGTTCTTGTGGGTGGAGGGTGGGAATGGAGGGGGGAAGAGAAATTGGAACACAAAGTATTTTTTTTAAATTGATGTTAACATTTTCTTTTTATATATATTTTGGAAAATAAAATTCTATTCAAAAAATTAATAAAACTATTATATTAAAACATAAAGAAAGAAAAGGCCTATCTAGCACAGAGCTCCAGCCTGGTCTGGTTCTCCCTTTAAAAATTTTAGGAAGCTTAATCTTACCTCTATTTTTATCAGTATCTCCATCTATGTAATGAGGCACCTGTACTAGGTGATACTTCAAGTCCATTTCAGATCTATAGTCTTATTATCCTATGATCAAAAATGCAACCCAAGTTTATAAATTGACCTGCTATCAACCTATACCTAATAAGAATATAATGGAATGAAGAAATATCTGGGGCAGGGGACCTTTGCACCTAATCAAAGGACCAATTTTGTCTAGGGATTAACCTAATAAAATAAACAGAGGGGATTCAAGAGGGTCTTACCAGCTTCTACCTAGACATATAATTTATATTACATTATCTAAGACAGTTGTAGGGAAATCATGGTCAGCAGAACAACAAAATATTTTTTTCCCTATAGGGGTCACAGTTAGAATGACTTCATACACCAGGAAATGACATCTGGAGTCCTTCTTGATCAGCCTCTTTGACTTGTCCATATAATTTTTCCATCACATATTGACATATAGGCTCCCAAATGCGTGATCTGAGAGTTTGAGAGAGACTAAGTCAAATGGGTTTCCTAAAAAAAAAATCTGCAAAACACTGGACTTGGTAATTCTCGTAGAAAGAATGAAATGATGAAAAATCACAAGCAGATGACATATATGACTTAAAGTATTCTGAAATTTATTCCCCCATAAGTTTGAGAACAGAAATAAAATAAATTAGAATGTTTTTAAAATACTTTTACTAACATCATTCTAAGTGGAAGAATTTGTTGCAAAGGCCTCAAACATCTCTGCCTAATCTCTGATGATGTATATTGCTGGGAGCTGTGGGGGGGGCAGGGTTCAGAAAATTTGAAATCATCACACCTGTAGAAGCACAGAAAAAGCCGGGCATTATGAAGCACTTTGTGTGTGTGTGCATGTGTGTGTGTGATCATTAATGCCTATGTGCATAATTCCAAATCAAACATATTCACATTATTAACTTTTATAAGTTTATTAGTCTCAGTGCTAATGAAATCACTCATCCTTGGCAAATGCACATGGCTCCCTAATGAAACTTCAATAGATGGATCAGCGGTGAAGTGAGTATATCCAAAGGTCTTTGCCAAATTCTGTTTTGCTGCAGTGAGTAACAAGACCAAATAATTTCCAAAGGGTCACTTGGAAGCAGCATAGGCCTAGGTTTTAATCCTGCCTCTGCTACAACCTAGCTGTGTGACTTCAGGTCGGTCAGTTAACTCTTCTGGGCCTCAGTTTCTTCGTCTCTAAAATGATAGAGTTAGATAAGATTATACCTGATTTGCCTTCCAGCACTCAGGTCCTGTGAGTCTCACTTCCAGACAAAAAATAATAGCTGACATTTATGTAGTGTCTTAAGATTTCCAAAGTATTTCAATACACTGGCTTATTTACTATTCACAACAATCTTGTGAGTAGTTGCTATTATATTATCCCCATTCTATAGGTGCATAAGAAGACACTCAGGGATGTCACATGACTTACCAGGGCCATACAGTTTAAGTACCTAAGGTGGGTTTGAAAATTTGATCTTCCAGACATTAGGACCTAACACTCTATCTACCACCCTATAATGTTTCTTTTTCAAATGGGACTCTACCCTTCCTATAAACTGTTATAAGTATTTATGAAGATGCAAGAGACTCAGGATTTTATTTTTAGACAGCTGCCTAGTTAAACTTGGACTCATTCTTTGCAGATTGAATTAAAAATTGGCTTCCTACTGGATATTATGCCACAGGTTATGGGTTTTAATTTCTGACCTGTTCGAACATTGCACAAGTTCAGAGTTGTAATGAGTTTCCTAACCTGCAAGTGCTTTGTGTCAGCCTTTGTGTGACAGTGTGTTGAGCACACCACAGGAGATATAAAATTGAACTGCCTTTAAAAAAAATTCTAAGCAGATCTCCCTCTCTCTCTCAATTATCAGTTAGGAAAAGTAGCCCCCAAAAGGGGTATTTTTGTGTTTGGAGGTTTGTGAACTGCTAGCATTCATTCTCCAGGGTAAACTTCCTGTCTTCATCCTATGATGGGTTTTTTTTTTCAACTTTACTTCAGATCTCTAAAATTGTACCTCCACTGAGAATTCAGACTGCATGCTCTTTGTGTTGTCCCACCCCCCACCAAATACTTCCCAGGAAGAAACCACAAAAGCAAAAATAATCATATTGAAAAGCCTTTGCTTCTGGACTACAAAAATTATCTCCAATTTTCCTCATTATTTTCTTCGGCAGGGTATAAAGTGATTGCCTGTAGTAAAATATGTATCCAGAGAAAACAAATAGAAAAAAGTCCTAAACCACTGAAGTATTTATTTTTTAATTTTTTTATAAAAAGACATTTTAATCCTATTAACGGTAAATTATATTACCTATTGTGAAAGCAGACATGAAAGAAATATTTGAAGCATGCAGTTAATTATGATAGCAAGTGAAACATAATATTTATGCTCTCCTTGTGTAGCCTGAACAATTTTTCTTTCACTAACTGTGAGTCATCTGCTGATTGAAGGCTCAAAACTGATGATGAGAAGGAATTGTGGTCACATCTGCCGTTGATGGTGCATTCTATAGATAATTAATGTTACGAGAAATAGCCACTGTTTATTCTTTTATATTACTAATTCCATATCGGAGGAAAAATACTTCTCTATCTCTGTCCTTTTATTATAACTCTCCATTTCAGCACATTTAAAGGGTCTTCACACAGACTCAGAGAAGCAGTGTATCTTTTAAATATAATTCAGAAAATGAGGCTAGTTTCACTGTAAGGGGAGAATTCGTGAGAAACTCTGGGACACCAACCAAATATCCATACAGACAACATTTCCTTATGACTGGATTGCAGCACATTCCAGCCAATCCTGTTGATTTTTTAGAACAAGATATGGATTATTGGAACCAAGACTGGATCACATCAATTGATGATGATTGTTTCTATGGTTCAAAAAATAATCATAAAAATAGCAAAGCTAAGCTTTTTTTTTTTTTTTTGCTTGTTACATGTGGAGAGCAAAATTGTGATCAGGCAAATGTGGCCCAATCAATCACTAAGGTCTAATTCACTCATAGAAGAGAATTAACAACCAAAGCTTTGGTACTTTATAGCAGAGGTTCTTAACGTTTCTTGTATTGTAGACTCTTTTAGCAGGCTGATGAGATACATAGACCCCTCCTCAGGAAAACGTTTCACTGCCTGCATCCATAATTGAATTAAATGCTAAATTTTAGTTAGAAGTTAGTCAAAATAAGGATGTAATTATTTTACCCTCCAGGTTCAACTTCCTCCCCCACCCCAATCTGTAGAGGAATCCCTGGACTCCAGGTTGCTCTACAGTGAGTTGGCAGGAAGCCTGTGCTTTCTAAGGTACCATGTTCCTCTCTACATTTCCTTTTTGAGAGTCAGCTCTGGCAAGAGAGAGACTTGAGCAGCTGATATTGGTGCAAACAGAGGAAGTACCTTACTACTTTCAGAGAGTAGTTTCATCCCTAACCCATGCCTATCCATAGATAATCAAATACTTGTCTCCTCCTTTGGTCTTGCTTTTTGAGGACATAGTTTTGAGGGATTAAAGATTCAATTCATCCAAACTCCATGCTAAACTAGGGGAAACTTTCTACTAAAAACCTAATCTAAAACCTAATTTTGATGTGGGGATGGCTCTGAGTCCTCAGTGGTTATGTCATAAGAACACAGGCTCTGGCAAGTTGTGGCAAACTATTGAGGCTTCTAGCATGGGTGTAGCAACAGACTGTCATTCAAGCCTGACCAAGTTTTGAGAGTTTCATCACCACATGACATAGCAGGTGATGAAACATTTCTGCTTCAAATAATTAAAACACCATCTAAGACAGGGATTGTAATACGTATTTCAGAAAGTATTTCCAAGTTAATAGAGTCATAGGTATTTAAAATTGTTATAGCAAATGGAGAAAATACTCATGGTAATTAGTGAGTTACTATTTCTAGCAAAGTCTTGTGGTGATCCTGCCATATTGCTGCCCTTCCAACTCAAACTAGTTCCTAGAAAGCCTTAAAATGGATAAAATAGAAGGCAGTGATGGCTCTTTAGGAGGAAAAAAAGATGATGATGATGAAGATGAAGATGGCACGACAACAACACAATGAATCAATGAATGAGAAAAGCATATATTAAGCACTTGCTAATGCAAAATACAATGCTAAGCACTGGGAATGCAAAAAGAAAAGTAAAACAGTTTCTACTTTCAAGTAGCACATATACCACTGAAGGAGACAAAATATAGTAAAAGGTTTTAACTTCAAGTTAGATAGAAAAGCCTCATGGTCTTTAGGGTCAAGACTCTGGTTATGATTATGAATATTATTATTATTGATTATGATAATTGATACACATATAGAGTCCCAATTCTTAGCAAGTCCACAGCAAAAGAAAAGAAAAAAGGAAAGTAAGGAAAAAAGAAAGAAAAGAGGGAGGAAAAAAGGAAGGAAGGAAGGAAGGAAAGGAGAGAAAGAGGGTGGGAGGGAGAGAGAGAAGGAAAGAAGAAACCATCCCTGCCATGAAAGAGCTTACATTCAATTGATTTTTTGTTTTATGTTTTTTATTTATTTGGTTTTTTGTGGGACAATGGGGGTTAAGTGACTTGCCCAGGGTCACACCACTAGTGAGTATCAAGTGTCTGAGACTGGATTTGAACTCAAGTCCTCCTGACTCCAAGGCCAGTGCTCTACCCACTCCACCACCTAGCTGCCCCACATTCAATTGAAATGACAGACATTTGACCCAGTATCAGTGTACCAGCGTTCTTGGAAATGGTTTGCAGCATTTCTGATATAGGGAACTGATCTGTCCACACTTTGTCACCCAGTCTGTGTACTATATAGTGATACTGAACCTACAGCTGTGGTCTCATTAGCACCATGTGATAAACAACTGAGCTAAACCGTTCCCTTCTGCTCAGGAATAGCAGCAGATCATCTCAGAAATCTGCAGTGGAGAATGAGAAATTTCATGAACACTGCCAGATGGATTCCCAGGGTCAAACCAAAAGGAAGTCAAATTCAATCACATGCAAATAATGAAGAGGTTCTACTTCACTTTCTGGATTCACTGTTCCAGTAGTAAAGAATCACTTCTGCATGGCATAGATCAGATCATGTAAAAGATCTGATTTTAAAGTTTATATTTCAATAATTGAGTTTTACCAATATGTTGCCCAAGTATTATGAGCTAATTCCATGGGTTCGAGTCAGAGGGTTCAAGCTGTTTGTTCCACATGAAAATACTTAAACCAGAGTATTTAAACTAATTGCACTTGTTTAATTGCTAACATTTCTTGCAGAGTTACTATCATTTTCAACCAAGCCAGTCAAATTAAAGGGGGAAGGAAGTCTCATGGAAAAAACAGGAAACCTCATTTTCAGATTTAATTGTTGGAAATAATGCTAAAGATTTATTATCAATTCCACTTTTGAATCTGATCATATGTAATTGTCTCAGAAATGTAAAGATGTATTTAAGGGGCCCAGGGCCATTTCAGGGTCCCAGGTAGCAGCAGAATATAAACCTTCCCTTCTAGCAACCTTAATCCTGCACCCTCAACCATTCAGTCAAGCGTTTCAAATTATCCATTTCAGATACACTAACATTCTACAAAGCAAATTGTTTTTTCCTGACTTGCTGCAACCAAAGGCAGTTGGATGTCACTGGTACTTTAAGTCAGATTATTGACACTGTTCGGGCTTTCCAATGTTCTAGGTCTGCATATCATAAGCTTGACTCCATTTCCTGTCATCCAAGGACTTAGCTACCTCTCCCAGTTTAATAGTATCTGAAAATTTGGCAAGGATAGTTTTTAACAGTTTTATTCAATTCTCTGATAAAAAAAAAATTGAAAAGTAGTCAACAGCAGATCACCATGACATTGCATTAGAGACTTCCATTCCACCATGAACTTTGTACCCTTAACAATAATATTTCAGTCTTCTCTGTCTCCAAATGCTTCCATGCCCAGCCTTTACCCTGCCACATACCACTTCACTAGTTACTACTCTAAAACCTCTTACTTTAAATAATCTCATAGCCTGACTCTCCAGTGTTCCTCATCTGCAAATTCAATTAAATTCAACATATATTAGGCACCTACTATATTCCAGGCACTGTGTTTTATTAGATTGTTGTTGTTAGTCCTTCATTTTCGAAGAGGACCAATGACAACAAAAGATGATGTTTTGGCTTGCGTATGTGCTTGTATAAGTAAGGCAAAATTGCACAAAATCATCTGCCTTGGTCTTTCTTCCAGGGTTATCATAGTCCATTGACAAGACAAAAGTCAAAATGACTGGAAATGGCCCACGATGCAGTAGATGACCTCAGTGTCTTTAATGTCTGAACACATTTTGGTTTTTTGTGTTTTTTTTGTTGTTGTTGTTGTTTTGTTTTTGTAGGGCAATGAGGGTTAAGTGATTTGCCCAGGGTCACACAGCTAGTGTCAAGTGTCTGAGGCTGGATTTGAACTCAGGTCCTTCTGAATCCAGAGCCAGTGCTTTATCCACTGTGACACCTAGCTGACCCCCCTGACCAAGTTTTAAGCACTCCATAGTGCCTACTTTAGCCACCTTCATGGTGCTTGGTCCAAATTGTTTTCATCTGCCCATTCCACTGGGGCACCCCCTCACTCACTCACCAATGAGTTTGAGGCCTGTCAGTTACCCTCAGCCTGGTTTAGCTCATCTGTCCAAGATGATTTTACTAAGGTGTGGTTGCTGCACATGCCACAGCTTCTTAGAGCCACAGGGGAGAGTTGGCTGATAGACTTAGACCAAGATGGATGAGCAGCCCTGAAAAGTGGCCAGCAATCCCATACACCAGAGGTGCTAGTCCTCCCTGAACACCCCATACATCCCTTTGTTAGGTTGAAGAAAAACCTGTTCCTATCCTCAATGAGCCTCCATTTTCTTTGGAGACAAAATGAAAATGAGTAAGTACAAGCATATCCAGAAAACACAAAATAATATCAAAAGAGCTACAGTGTTTTAATGGAGCAGGTGTGGATAGGTTAGGAAAGGCTTCTCATAGGGACAGATACTTCAGTTGTGTCCTGAAGAAAGCTAGGTATTTCAAGACATTGATATTCCAATGAGTTGCTAATCATCTAATTCATATGGAGTGTTTTTTTTTCAGTCCTCATCCTACTTAACCTCTTCTGCTTTTGACGCTGTTAAACAATCTTTCCTGTTAGACTTTTTCTTCTCCCATGCCTTCTGAGACCCCATTCTCTACTAATTTGCTTCTTCTCTCTAGCTGTCCATTCTGTTTTCTTCAATGGCTACTCATTCACTTCCTAGCCCTTTAATGTAGGTATTAATCCAGTGTTGACCTCTTTTATTCTTTTCTCTCATCTCTCTTGATAATCTCAATCTTTCCCATAGTTTCCACTCCTACCCTTCATGCATATAACGTTCAAATCTCTCTATATATTTCTTACCTCTTTTTTGAAGTTTAAATAGCCGTTTCTAATATTTGTGGTATCTCTACCTGGATGTTCCACAAGCACCTCAAATTATTCATATCAAAATTTTATCTTTTCTTCTTTCCATCTAAACTTGCTCCGCCTGATTTTATTATTTCTCTTGATGGCACCACTATTCAAATAATCTTTTTTTTTTTTTTAACGGAGCAATGAGGGTTAAGTGACTTGCCCAGGGTCACTCAGCTAGTATGTGTCAAGGGTCTGAGGTTGGATTTGAACTCAAGTCCTCCTGAATCCAGGGCTGGTGCTTTATCCATGGCATCACCTAGCTGCCCCCTCAAATACTCTTTCATGTTTATGACCTTGGGTTATCTTTGTCTCTTCTCCCTTATGTTTCATTTACAATGATTTCTGCCAATTGCATCTCCATATTCCTCAAAAATTGCATCGCACTCCTCTCTATCCCTATTTCCCCATTAACACCTTCAAGGATTATTCCAATAAGATCCTAATTGGTTTTTTCCCATTTCTATTCTTTTGTCCTTCTAATCAGTCCCTCATAATGCCAGAATAATTATGATCTGCTCTATTTATTTCACTGCTCTATTCACAAATCTACAATGACTCCCTATTGTGTCCCAAGTTCAAACTCTTATGGCAGAAATTTAAAACCCTCCACAATTTGGCATTTCCCTGTCTCCAGTTTTTTCTCATGTTACTTGCTCTATGTTCTTTGTAGTCTAGCATAACTAGATGACTTTCTTCAATATTCATCAACCACTACATTTTTATCCTTCCATGATTCTGTCCAAGACATTTCCTATTCTTAGAATGCCCTCTCTTTCTTCCTTTATATGCTGAGCTACTACCTTTCTTTCAATGCCCAATTCAATGTAATCCCTTCCTTAAGTCTCCTTGAAGTATCTACCTCTCTAAGGAAGTAATAAGCTTCTCACTTGCATCACAGTATTTTGTTTTATAACTCTGTAATATACTAATATTTAAGCACAGCATTCTGTGTCGGTGTCTTATTACTCATACTTGACTGTAACTGTCCAAATTTTGTATCTCCCCTATCCCAGTAGTTTTCTGCACACAAGAAGTGCTTAAGAAATTTTTATTTTGTTGATCACAGTTGCGTTTTAAATTTTACAAAGTGTTTTCATATCTATTATTGCACAGGAAATCTGAATTTCCACACTCAAATCTTGACTTACTTTTATTTTAGCCACAAGAAAAAGTATCTTGAAATGACATCTCTAAATATATCTACAGCTGTGAATGTGAAACACAACAAAAATCCTTTTATATCAGTGTTCCAAAGGGCTATCAGATGACTATGCCTCAATGACACAATGGATCTGGGATCTCATTGACATAGGAATTGTCTACACAGGGACAAATCCCAAATCCATTCATGACTTCTTGCCCTATACAGTTCTTACTCATGTCTTTCTGTAAGTCCTCCTTAGGGGATCCACTCAATATGTTCAAGACATTCATCTGGTTCTTTAAATATTTATATGTATCAGTGCAAAATTGGGTCTGTCCATATGTTTTCTTTCATCATTTATTACATTACCAGCCCATCTTCTTTTATAGTCAAATATGTCTCTGCCCTCCAAAATGAAGTATACTTCCATGTGTCCACACCTTTGCTCAGACTGTTTCTTATGTCTACAATGCCCTCTCTCCCTTTTTGTGAATTGGACTTCTACCATTATTTTCAATCTTTTGTGGCACTTCTATTTGTCAACACTGATACTAATGATGTAGTCATGCAATATATGTATTTATTCCACTTCATTTTTCCCATATGGATAGTTAGCCTATATTTTGATGAATGCTAGAATTCATTGTGAAGATCTTGTAAGGTCCTGGCATCAGAGAAATAAACTAAATGCAATTTTTAGGAAATAACATCTCCAATGAGTAACTCTTTCTACAAGTATTTTCACAAGTATTTATCTCTCTGTTTTGAACTGTGGTATGTTTATTGTATTTGGTTAAAAGAATTCTATGCTTACTATTCTTAATTTTCAATAGATGAGTGGAACTCATAAAAATGTTTCTCCATTAAAAATTAACCACTAAATTAAAGCAAAATTTTATTTATGGAACCAATTGATCTTGTTGTGGATTAGTAGTCCTAGATCAACTACTCCTGACCCCTGCCTTAGCTTACTTGATCCTTATAATTTCATTTGATACTTTTAATAACCCCATGATGTAGGTAGAACAGGTCATTATCCAAGGAATAATAACAAGTAGTTCATAAAGTCCATATTTCTATCAATAACTCTACAGGAGTTAGAAAGACCTAAAATAAGTTTCCTAATATAAAGTATTTAAATAGCATAATGTTTCCCAGACAACTGGTCCACTGGAATTTGCACAGGCTTGAGAATCAGAACTTTCCAAATACTAAATAATTCTTTCATAAAAAGACACTTTTTTTTCTTCAAGCTTTTTATGGCATATTCACTGTGTCATTCTTCAAATATTAAAATTGCAATGATCCCCAGATTCAGTTGAGCATCTATGGAGCAAAAGAAGACCCTGTTTTAGAAGTTCTCAAACCATCTGGAGACAGAAGCTCTGTGTGATAACCAGAGCTAGTAACCAGAACATAGATCCTGTCAGAGGCAGAAAACAGTGTAAGGAAAAGATTCTGGAGAAAAAACAGAATAAAAAAAATAAAAAGAATCTAAACAGCAAGATGAATTTGAGAGAGTCTGATACCAAGATGATGATGATGATGATAAAGAAGAAAAACTTTTATACAGTTCTTTGAAGTTATTTGCATTAGCTTAATTAATCCTAAAGTCAACCCTATTATGTAGGTGCTATTATCTTCATTTTACAAACGAAGAAACTGAGTTTCAGAGAAATGGAGTGACACCTAGTAAAAGGATTATCAGTTTGCCAGATTATATTCTTTTTGCCTCACTCATTGTTCTTTGGGTACATGCATATTTTTCCACCCTGTCCTATCTGGTTGGCCTCACTCTATTTTTCACACAAGTGGACAGTTCCCAGGAACCACGTAAATTGTTCCCTATTGAAGTTGGCTGTGAGTAAACCATTTTTTCTTTTAATCTAATTCTTTAGGAATTTCTTGTTCCCCATTTCTATTTTTCCCTTTTATTCTCCTCAAAGACTTTTTTATCAGCACTGTCATTCTTGTGCTTTTGATTTGCCAGTTGATAAAATGACAAAGTACATTTCTATATTCTTATTTCTATGAGTTCAAAGTCATATCCTAAACATTTCCAAAGTCCTCTCTCCAATTGAAAGCTCTTTGGATATGATGGTTTTAAGATACTACAATATACTTCAAGAATCTCTAACTTAATTAGTATAAGTACCACATCTATTCCCCCACACATACAACCCAGACTTCCTAGTCATCATGAATTGAGATGGCTGAAAAAATCAGTCATCTTATGGTCAAGCTTCTGATGATAAGACTATCAAAATGTAGCAAGATTGGCCTTTAGACAAAAGACATATAGTCCATTACAATACCCAAACTCAAAGCTTTTCTATATTGCTAGAAGCTGTCACAGAATGTACTCAACTATGACAGCTTTCAAGAATCAATCAAGCAGGAGGCAGCTAGGTGGCGCAGTAGATAAAGCACCAGCCCTGGATTCAGGAGTGCCTGAGTTCCCAGCCTCAGACATTTGACACTTACTAGCTGTATGACCCTGGGAAAGTCACTTAACCCTCATTACCCCCCCCAAAAAAAATAATCAATCAATCAACAAGGACTAAATGCATACTACGTGCCAGGCATGAGCTACAGATTGGATATACAAACATAATGAAACAATACTTACTCAAAATTAGATTACATTAGAATGAGAGAAAAAATACATATATATAATATATATACACATATATAATTATAACAGAATAAGTAAATGAATCAATACAAATGAGTTTGAGAGGAAACAGAGTAGCAGTTGAGAAGTTCAGAAAACTATTCAAATATAAAGTAATCCTGGAGCTGGATCTTGCATGAAAATAGAGTTTCTAAGAGGTAGATGTGAGGAGGGTGTGAAATCCAGAAACAATGGACAGTTAGTACTAAGGTACAGATTGAAGGCATAGTGGCACATAAGAAGAGAGGCAAGGCCAATTTCGTAAGACCCTAGGGTCACAACAAAAACACAATGATGTATCAAAGTAAAGTTGTAAGAGAGAAGTTTTAAAATGTGTCTTAGAGAGAAAAATATCTATAGTTGACTAACAAAACCTTGAAAGGCTCTTCAAAGGTTAATAAAGTTATGCTTAGTCTTACATAAAATAACGAAATATTTTAGTATGCTTTAAAATGCTTTTTGAAACAATACAAAGAAATAATGCAAGAAAATGCTTTCCCATTATTTTAAAATGACAAATACTTACAAGAAAGTAAACTTTCAGACAAAACATGTGTGAAAGTTTTCTTTTTGACTGCCTTTCTCTTTCGCACCATCACTACCTTTAGTTCAGGCCTTCATTTGGGAGGGGCGGGGAAGGCCCAGATTATCACATAGTTTCAGTAAATCCTGTGCAATATTATCAGACCACAGTTTTTATAGTACCTCTCATCAATGTTCAAAATTCCTCAGTGAATCACAGAATGACAGAATGTCCAAATAAGAAGGGGCATTAGGTTGCAAACAAGTTTTCCAATGCTTCTATGAATTTGTATTATCATGTGTTATAGTACAACAATATTTCATTAGGTTCTCATGCCACAATTTGTTAAATCCATTCACTAAAATTATACTTACTTTTCTTCCAAGTCTTACATTTATAGAAAGTACAGCTATAAATATTTTGAATATATGGATTTTTCCCTTCGTCTCTCATTTCTTTTACCTAGCAGTGATATCATTGGCTCAAAGAGTATGTAGAGTTTAGTAATGTTTTTAGTATAATTCCAAATTATTTTCCAGATTGGTTGGACACATGCCTACAATAGCAACTGAAACATTTGCCATATTTTATTGTTTGCTATCTATGCCAATTTTATGGGTGTAAGGTAAAACCTCACATGCATGTAAATTAATATTTCTTTTGTTATTAATTAGTTGGAGCACCATTTCCTATGGTTGTTGATACATTGCATTTCTTTTTTAAAAATCTACTTGCTTTTTCTACTTTTTATTTATCCTTTGGGGAATGACTCTTGTTCTGATATATTTGTATCAATTTTCTATACATTTTGAATATCAAAACTTTAATGAAATGCTTGTTTTCCACATTTTTCTCAATTAAATGCTTCTATTTTAAATCTACTTGCTGTGATTTTTTTTGAGAAAATATCAATTTTATTTACTCAACATCTTGGCCTCCTCTGATTTCTTTTTTCTTTTAAGAGTTCAATTTCTGGGTACAGCTAGGTGGCACAGTGGATAGAACACCGGCCCTGGATTCAGGAGTACCTGAGTTCAAATCCAGCCTCAGACACTTGACACTTACTAGCTGTGTGACCCTAGCCAAGTCACTTAACCCTCATTGCCCCACAAAAAAAAAAAAAAAGAGTTCAATTTCTATTTCTGAGGCTAGATTGTTCAAATAGTCTAGTTCTGGCATTATTAATCTGGATAGTGCATGTCTGTATAAATATTTGTCAATTTAATTTGTTTTCATTTTATTGCTATGTGATTGAGTAAATTATTTTAATTATTTCCATTTTATCTCTTCTGAATTTCCTTTTATATTTTGGTCATTTAATTTTTTATCTCTTATTTAAAGAAATTTGCTAATGGTTTGAATATTTTATTAGTCTTTGCAGAAACCAGATTTTGGTTTTATTAGCTTATTTTTATCAATTTTTTAAACTTATTTTTTGATTTTCAAAATTTTGTTCTGCAGTGAGGCAAAGGATTTAGCTTTAATTTATTGGTTTTCTAGTTATTTTTCCAACTTGCGTGCTCATTTGATTGATCTATTCTTCTGTTCCTATGTGGATGAAAGTACTCAGAGATATAGATTTTTCTCTAAAGACAATTTGGCTACATCCCAAAAGTTTTGGCATATTGTTTAACTATTATAATTTTGTCTGCTTAAAATTATTTATTGTGACTGTGATTTGCTTTTAACCCACTTAATCTTTAGGCTAATATTATATAGTATCCATTTAAGCCTGAATCATTTTTCAAGTTTAGTTTATCAATTACAATTTGCATCATGTCAGGTTCAATAAAAGATGTGTTTGATATTTCTACTATTACACAACTTTGCCCAGCACATGGCCAGTTTTTGTAAAGGTTCATTGCAAATATGTTAAATATGCATATTCTTTATAATTCCCAGTAAGTAACTAGCAGAGTTCTAGAATATATAGAGGAAGGATAGCAAAGGGGAAAAATCATTAATAATCTATAATCAGAACTAATCCCAAAATTTTACTCTTCTCCTTTATTTTCTTCATCTAGCCTATAATACAATGGAATAATACTCTGTCATGAGAGATTATTAAAAATAAGAATTTATTGCTTCTTTTCTTTAGAGATATAGGGGACTTTGGGCCTATCTACTGCAATCCCTTTATTTGACATATATAGTGTGTAATAGAGAGGGGATTTGAATCCAAATCTTCTGAGTCCCAATTTTAATCATAGTTAGCAATGTGAGTGGGATGAATTAACTCACAAAAGACAAAATGCAAACTTCATCACTATGTTGTTTACCCCAAATAAATAAATAAATTCATATCACACAAAATTCACACAGTTTTCAATGGGAGATATGGGTGGAAGGAAAATAACTATTAATTTTAAAACTATGGAAAAATAAAATGTATTAATTATAAAATTAAAAACAATAAGTTGATTGGGTAGTTCATTTTGTTTATTTATCACTAGTTTATTTAGACATATCTTTCTTCCTCCTCCTAGTAATTATCTCTCTTTATGTCTTCAGATTCTCAGGAGTTTCTCATCACTTCTGAGTTGACTTTCCCCTGTCAAATTTTGACCCATGGGGTTCTGCAGATATCTTCTTTGAACCATTTGAAATCTATTGTCAAAAAGTCTAGATTTCATGTCAAAATATGCCTTTTATTTCTCCATACAAATACTAAGATGGAGTAATATACATTGGGCATGGCATTTTGTGAAGGACAAGGTATAGTTTAAAAACATTCTGATGAGGGCAACTAGGAGAGTAAAGGTCATGCCATATGAAAATCTATTGAAAGATCATAAGATGTCTATTTTGGAGGAGGGATAATTCAGAGAGCAACAAGTATTTAATGGACTTTTATGTGAAATATGCATTAGACTTATTCTGTTTGGTGCCAAAGTAAAGAACTGGAAGCAATGGATAGAACATATATATGAGGAAAACTTCTGAATAATTAGGCCTACCCAAAACTGAAGTAGGCTATCTCAGGAGATATTGAGATCCATTGCATTGGATAATCTCAAGAAAAGGCTAGATGACCCCCTCCTGCAGTTTTTGAATAATGAAAAAAGTATTAGATATCTGAATTATTTCAGAAAGATCTCCAGCAGAGATTAAGATCACAGCTGTCCCATTTCCTTCTATATTATGAATCTCCATTTCCTTTTCAATTTAATCCAAGTAAGCACCTAGTCAGTGAAAGGCCCTGTGCTTGGTACTAGAGATACAAAGGGAAAATTAAAGCCAGCCTCAGCCTTCAAGGAGGTTTACACTCTTCTGGGATCTATATCATTTAAAGTGGTAAGAAAATACAAAATATTTTGAAGAGGGAGAGAAGAGTCACAACAAAATGGGTCAAGAAAAGTTCCTAGAGGAATTTACATCTGAAACAATGCTTGAAAGAAACTAAGATTATACAGATGTGGAGGTGATCAGAAAGGGCATTCCAAGAATAGGAATCAGAACAGATGTTCAAAGGTACAAAGGCCAGAAAAAAGAATATTAAGTCTCAGTAGACAAGCAGAACTGAAAAGAAGAGAGGGTGAAGATTATCATGAAATAAGTCTAGGAAGGTTGACTGAAGGCAGATTGTGAAAGGCTTTAAATGGCAATATAAGTTGTTTGTATTTTATGATAGAGGCAAATGGGAGCAACAGAAGAGTCTTGAAAGGGGGAATAAAGTGGTCAGAAATGTCCTTTGGGGAAGTTATTTTGGCAACTTGTGAAGGATAGATTGAAAAGGGGGTGGGGAAGGAATCAAGAATATCAGTTGGAAGTCTATTTTAATAGTTTAGTTGAAAGATGACAACAACCTGAATTAGGGCAGTCTGTGTGTGAGTGGACCAAAAAGGGAAGATGAGTTGTAAAATTATAATCAGCACAACCTGGCAACAGATCAGATATGGAGCAAAAGACTGAGGTCAAATACTCTGAAAGTGGTAACCTAGGTGAATAGAATATTGGCAGTACTATAAATAAATATAAGGAAATTGGGAGGAAGGGAGTGTTGATGGGAAAAAAAATAAGTTCTGCTTTGAGCATGGTGGTTTTGAGACTCACTTGGAACATCTATATAGAGCTTCCTACTGGACATTTAGGAATGGAAGACTAGAGATCGAGGGTAAATCTGTAGATTTGTTTACATATTTTGGAGCTATCTAGAAAGAGATAATCCATAGGAAGTCGGATGAGAGGAAAATGTCTACCTCCATGTTAAGGACTTAAGATAGGGATAATGATCTAGCAAAGTGAACTGTGAAAAAAACAGTCAAGAAAGGGAAGAAGAGAGCATGTGCACATTTTAGTGCCCTGTATTTAATAAGCATTTAAGAAATTTTGACTTGACTTGATTTAAATTCAATTAAACTCAAGGGCTCCTAAATTCTTACTTAAATCTATTGTGGGAGTCTTATCTTATACTCATACCTCTAGTGTTCATGTTCCAGACCAAGTGGTTCATTTGCTATCACCAAAATGGATTTAATGTTTTCCCCCTTTTGTGTCTTTGCCTACAGACAATGACAACAACAATGACATTAACAACAACAACAACAACAACAACAACAATAATAGCAGCTAGCATTTATGTAGTGGCTACAATGTACCGGGAACTGTGCTAAGCACTTTACAATATTATTTTCTTTGATCCTCACAGCAACCTTGAAAAGTATGAGCTGTTATTCCAATTTTACAGCTGAAGAAATGGAGGCTAACAGAGTGTTTTGCCCAGGATCATACAGCTAATGAGTGTCTGAAGCCAGATTTGAAGTCTTCATGATTCCATCTCTCTATATCCACTGCACCACCTTGCTGCCTCTGTTACATCTCTCCTTAGGTCTTGAAGTTCTCTTCTATGTTCTCTCCCTGCTCTGTTCCCATTATCTTCATCTGTTAAAATACTGCCTTTAAGGCTCAGCTGAAATGCTATCTCCATGAAACCTCCTCTGATTTCCCCAGCCATTAATAACCTCTTTGGTATCTGAATTCTTATAGTGCTTTGTTTGCAACTTTTAAAAGTACTTAACATCTTATTTAGAAACAGTGTAGTATTCTGTAGAATCACAAAAGGCAGATATTTGCTATAGAATCATCTCTGATGCAACAAACTTTGGAAAATTCACTTAATCCTTTTGAGCCTCAGTTTCTTCCTTTGTAACATGAAAATTATTTTCTGTTACATACTTCACAGCCTTGTTGTGAGGGAAGTATTTTATAAATCTTAAAACATCATAAAATGTGAGTTATTTTGAATTATATTTGTGTCCATTTCTCATCTGTACCCTGATTGCAAGGGCCATGTCTTTGTAAGGACACTCATGTATCATGGACAGAGTTGCCTTTCCTGCTCCCAGTGCTGAAGGAATCTGACACTTTGGATGTGATGAAACAGAAAGAATTACTAATTCTATAAAAGGGAGTGAGCCACCCTCAGCTGTTCTCTTTCCTTACTTGTTTCAAATTGTGTTGGAACAATTCGAGTATTTCCATAAGGGTTGAGGGAAGAGGCTGCATTTTCCTCCACTTTAGCTGCAAGGTAAGTGAAAGCAAATGCTAGCTAAAACACATCCTCTTTGGACAGCCCTAACTAAGGCTGCTTCTCAGAGACCTTGCTGCCTTTTCTGATTTGTCTTTCTTTGATCATGGGTGACTGAACAGCAATCCTGAAATTTACACATTCAGCTTTGTGAGTTTGAGAGGTCCAGTGGTACTGAGTCCCTTGGTCAGAGCTGACTGGTGGCTGGGAAAATTTCTGCATCGAAAAAGGACACCATCAACAAGAGAATCTCAAACCCTGGCCAGGTGTTCTCCAGAAAACCTGGAAGGAATTCTTTGAACAACACACATTTGAGGGGAACTACAAAATTTCCATTTAACAGTCTCACCCAGTGCTTTATATTTTGATGACTTTATAGCTAAACCTCCCAGGACAGTATTATTGTAATTATTACTGCTGGTAGTTTTAAGTATCTGTTAGTGTAAGCTTACGAGAATCTATCGTGCTAAGTATTTCTTCTGTTTGTGGAAAAAAAATAGCTGTCCCATACCTGATTCTTATTGTATACTCACTACAAAGTCATGAATATATGTCAGATATTTATGCATACATGTAAATATATACATATGTTAACATCTCTCTCTCTCTCCATCCATCCATACATCTACCTATCTGGAGGTAGGTAGGTTGCTCAGAGGATAGAGCTCTGGACCTGGAATCAAATCATGAAAACTTGCATTATTCACTGTTTTGTTTTTTGGTTTTTGTTGAGGCAATTGGGGTTAAGTGACTTGCCTAGGGTCACGCAGCTTGTAATTCTTAAGTGTTCAAGGTCAGATTTGAACTCAGGTCCTCCTGAATCCAGGGCCAGTGCTCTATATGCTGTGCCACCTAGCTGCCCGGCATTATTCACTTCTTCAGATACTTAATAGCTGTGTATTCCAGATCAAGTCACTTAATTTCTCTGTTTTCTTATCTATACAATGGGGCTAAAATTGGGCTTATCTCACAGGGTTGTTGTAAGGATCAAATAAGATAATACATGCAAAGCACTTTAAAATACTATATAAATACTAAATGGTATTATTGTTATTACTGTCAACACCATCATCAAATTGTTTTATAGGTTTAAATGCTGCTGCCTCCGTCACATATTGGTTATATAACCATAGGCAAGGTACTTTCAGTGACCCAGGCAACTCTTAAAGAACTGAAAATTGCAGACTAATTGCTGATCCTCATTGCTAGAGGGCATTTTCTCCACAGGAATTCCCTATGGCAATGAATTCATGGGTCACAATTAAAACAGTTCAATATTTAGCTACCAGTTTCATTTAGTGATTGCTATTCAGAAATTAATTAGAGGAACCCCAACACCACATTAAATGGTCCTCATCCTCATTCATGACTCAGACTCCCTTCACAGGTGGTGACTTACCTTGCACACCCTCCATCAAAAAAGTGAGATTCCCTTCAGTTACTCTGCAGCTTTTGTGAAATTATCAGGTCAGAAATTACTTCAGAGGAATAAATGGGTTTTGCTTCAGTCATACTCACCCAACACAGTGGTCTCCTCTCTTGCTCAGAATATGAATTGTCTTGAAAACAACTTTAAAATCCCATTTACTTGTCAGTTATTTAATTCACTTTTGTCCTTCCCTCAACTTGACAGGAACAATCTGTTTTTCTTCTTTTTCCTCCCGGTGACATCTTCTGATATTCATGCACAGCAGTGATCATCTTCTGTTTGGGTTTCCCAATGCTAAAATACAGGAAAGCCATTTGTCATGAAACTAAAAAGAAAATCAGTGTCTGTTTACATTCCTATTGGATCAAATTGTAAACTCCTCGAGGGCAACAATCATGTTTTTACATCTATGAATTCCATGAAATGCCTACCATAGGGTCTAGATGAATTGTGATTGAAGTGCTTTGTAAACATTAAAGTGTGATTTAAAAAATTTAATTCAAACCTTCAACTACACTAGTATGGGAGAATGCCTTGTTTGGAAGGAAACCCCTTCTACTGAGGCTGATCAGTAATTTGCCTATAACTTACAGTTTTTGAGAGTCTGACAACCAGTCAGAAGTAGGATTTGAACTTAGATCTCCCTGACTCAAAGGCTGCCCATCCGTCTACTACAGTCCAGATCTACTCACTACATAAATGTGAATAATGGTCTTGCCTGTTGTTATACCTAGAATCTACACAATAAGTGTATAGTGAATGCAAATAGTAGTGTCTCGGATTGTTTTCCATATCTTCTTTTATGGAAGATGACCAAAGGTTCTCAGTATAAGAAAGAATGTCTTAACCTTTAAATTTTGTGAAAGGTGACTAGACAGCCTCATAAAACAATACATTCTCTATCACTGAAGGTATTTAAGCAGAGGCTAGCTGCCCACTTGTTGGGGGTGTTGTAAAAAGCACTTATATGTTAGAAGACCTCTCAGGTCACATCCAACTCTGAGATTCTATAACCCTAAGAAGTTTCAATGGCACAACCCTTGCCAACAATACCAATCCTTAGATTAAGCAAAAGAAAACAATGCAAATATTATTAAAGCAGCTTTTTTAAAATCACCCATATCCAATTGAGGAAGCCCGACAGGTTTAAGAAAACAGTATAATTCTAAGAGAATGCTAGAATTGAATATATGATATTTAGGAACATAGTAAAATAGCTGAAAGATAACAATAATTATGTTTACTCAAGGGCATCTAGGTGGCACAGTGGATAGAATTCTGGGCCTAAAGTCAAGAAGGCTTATTTTCATGAGTTCAAATTTGGCCTCGGACACTCACTAACTGTGTGACCCTGGGGAAGTGACTTAACCCTGTTTGCCTCAGTTCTTCATTTATAAAATGAAAGAGAAAACGAAATGGCAAACTACTCCAGTATCTTTGCCAAGAAAACCCCAAAAGTCATCACAAAGAGTCAGACACAACTAAACAATGGCATACTCATTTGTTTAAGATGTTGGTTAAAAAGAAGAAATTTTCAGACCCCTTTATTTATGTGAGGTTATTCATTTTGACCAGAATAGATTTCTGAGTGCAAGGAATAGACTTACTTCCTAATATTTGTTAAATGTTAGGTGTTTTCAATTTTACTGGAAGCATTTGTTAACATTACAACATTATTTTGATTCTCAAACGAAAGTCTCTCCTTAATATACCATCTAATCTTTTTCTCTCTTGACAATATTTTATTTTGTGCCCCTCTAATATACTTACATTGGGTTGCATATTATAGTTTTCATACCTTTATAATACTAGTCAAACTCCCTGAAGGAAGGAAACATGGTTTATATAAACTTTGGATCTCCTTAACAAGGTTCTGTACTTAAAAAGTTTTTAATAAATGATTGTTGACAAGCTGTTACACAATATAGCAATCATGGAAAAACTGTTAAGTCAGAGCACCTGGGCTTAAATCCAAGCTCTATTATTTATTGCTTTTGGTTAAGCCACTAATCAGGTCTGGGCCTCAGTTTCTTTCTCTTTAATATGAAGAAGTTGACCTGTATGACCTCTAAGGTTCTGTCTTGGTAAAAAAATACGAAATAGCCCATTCAAAAAATGGATGGTCTTTTCTACTTCTAGATATAGTTTTAAATTGAGCATAAATGCAGGAAATGCATAGGTTGTAATACTCTTTAATATGTCCTGTGGATTTTTAATGTTTGCTATCTTACAAATGTATGTGTCCTCAAATGAGAAGCTTGCCTATGGCTGGCTGCTCCAGATTTCTGTATGGAAACCTCCTATTTAATGTAGGTGTTCTTAATAGCTGCTTAATTAGTAAACTCTGGCAATGACACTAGACTCCTGGATCCCTGAGTGAGAATCTTATTCTGATAGTAAAGTTGCATCTGGCACACTATTGTCTGCACTGCACCCTATCTTCTTACCAGATTTGGGTTATTGGGTTTGGGCATATTGTTTGTTTGTTTCATCCTACTCTTTGCTATGTCAATTAGAACTTTTTTTCTTCTACCCCTCCTCTTATTTAATTTCAGCACCTCTTCAACCTTTTAGTTGCTACTCTCCCACAGGTTCTCCTTGATCTGTCTCCACTGTCTTTCTCTCCAAGAAGCTTTCTTCAACTAACATAACTCAGTAAATTGGGCAGAAGTCAGTTAGAGGCACAACTGTTCTACTACCTAATGGAATTTAGAATTTCATCCAATGGAAACCCTCCATTGTTACTGGCTTAAGAGGCCAGGGTGCTCTGCCTGGCCAAATTTAGATCTGCTATCCATTCACTGTGACATCATTGCACGTATAAATCCTATTAGTTTTTAGGAGGCTGCATGGATTTATACAGTTTGGCAGGAAAGTCTTCCAATTTTCCTTTTAGTCTCAAAATTGAAAAGTTTCTCTATTCATCAAGGGCCATGCAGGGTACGTTGAATGTGTGTAAAACTATAGACCTTTATACTTACAGTCAATATTCAATATTGAGTGTTTTTGTTGTCATGTTTACCTTCCAGTATGAGAAAGATTTCTAGTTTTTGATTAAATTCTGAGGACATTTACATAGGGCATTGGTGATGTATCCCAAATGAGCTAATTTCCTTAATAAACATTGGCCAAATGAAGTGTTCTAAAGTCCTATAAAATACCCTTAAGGAAAAAAGAAGAATAGTTTATTTTATTTGAGAACCAGTAAAAAAAAAAATGCTTCTTAGGCACTAGAGCAGTGTTTTGTTGAATGAAGATTCAGGACACAGAATTGGTGTTATCCTGGACAACAAAGGTTAAAAGCTGAAGAAATTGCTTAGATTTTCATTCAATTTTATCTCCATATTCTCAAGAATCATGTCATAACTTGGTCACTTGACACATTTATTCAATAGATATATCAGAGGACTGACTTGAATCACAGTAAATCTTGCATTTTTTCCTGTTTAGCCAAAAAACAATACAGTGGTTGGTGTCATTTTCAAAATCTAGAACATAAAAGTTTGAAGTGGTATGTTGCTTGATCTCTGTTTCATCAACAAAATGCATTCTACCAGGCTCTGGGACCTTGTTGATGTTAAGTATCAGACTTTGCAGGCTTTATTTCAGGGCTGTCAATTTTTCATGAGGCCTAAAAGAGAAACATATTTTACCAAAACTTAAAAAAGAAAAAAAGTTGTATTTCACTTCTACTTTTATTTATACCTGTGGTTTCACTCATTCCCTTAATGTGATTACATGTCCATTCCCTTATTTAATTATATATCCTTTTCTTTTTGTAGAAGGATGAATAATGACAACAGTATGCTGCATGTGGTATCTAAATTCCTCATGACTTCTATCAGTTCTAGAAGATGAAAGAAACTCTTTCCTGTTTTTGACAAATATGATACTTGAACTCAACTGTTCATCCAAGGTATAGGGACAAGATGAAACTCCACCCTGACCATCATCTAATGTATTTGCCATTTTATTTTCAGACTAGTCAATAGAAGGTTCCATATGTTAAATCCTGAGATTCTATTCTTCCTAGTCAACAATGGTTCATAATAAAGCACACACCTTGAGAATGGCTATAAATCTTTTTAAATGCCAGTATTAAAACAATGTTGAAACAATATTAGTGAGATGTGGTGCAAATATAACTAGCCAGTAAGTTAGGAGAGCAAACACACACACACACACACACACACACACACACACATATATATATATACATATATACATAAATATACATACACATACACATACACATAAAGAGAGAGAGAGAGAGAGAGAGAGAGAGAGAGTGAGATGAATACAATGGTGGTAATGGTGGTGATGATGATCATAATATCATCAATTTACAGCTAGAAGGCCAAATCTCATTCCCTCATGAGATGAGAAAACTGAGACAAAGAAAGGTAAAATGACTTGTCCAGGATCACATAACTGCCTCTGACACACAACCAGATACATGACAACAGGAATTTAGCTCCCTCAAGGCAACAGTCTGAGTTAACTTCCCAAGCATTCCTTACACCAACAAAATTACATCTCCAACCAAAAATCGTTATTATGGCATCTTTGGATACAACACAAATGCATCTCATAATGTAAGGATGATAAAACAACAGACCTCAACTGGAGGACCAGAAAATATGGTCATTTTTTATTAGGGTCATCAACTAATTTTTGTTTTCTTTCTTGCTAGATAAGTTTGAAACTATCAGTTAGCCTTGCCAAGCATGATCTGGTTGTAGTACTTAAACTTGAGGTTCATGATGCCAATCATACTTATTCCAAGGCCTTTCCTACTAAACTGGATCACTTCACTTTTCTTCTCTGACCAAAAAAGAAAGGCATTTGGAAAGGATTCTCTTTAAGGTATATTATTCTATATTTAATACCTCTGACTACCTATCTACTGAAAAACGGGAAAGAAACTTCAAATAAATCAAAGGACAGAGAGTTCCTGTGCTAAAGATGCATTCTCCTTCTCTGGGTGATATATCAGTAATAGGGGGCAGACTTTATATAACACTTTTAAGACAAGTTATATGGACCCTTGGAAAACATGTCCGTCTGACACTGAGTGTTGAAACATAGGTTAGATTGAACAGTATCAGTCAGTCAACAAGCATTTATTAAGCACGTACTAAATATATAAAGCATTTACTAGCTGTGAGGCACTCTGCTAAGTTCTCAGGATAATATTTTTATAAAATAGTAGCCAAATTTTGTTCTCTTTTTAACCTTTGTTGACTTAGGATATGGCTGTGAAATAAAAAATAGCTGCTCTTTAATTACAGTTCTTATAAATGAAAAAAAGAGCTGAAAAGATGAGTGAACTGAAAATTGGCAGTTGTTTAGTAAGGGAGGTGTGGGAAGAAATTAGAAAATCCTTCAGTGGTCAAAGGGGACCAATATGTCTCTTAATACATTTCCAACTGTCCTTTCTTTCAAGGATCACATTATAATGGATACAAAAAGGATAACCTTCCCTCCATGGTTCATATGGAGGGGCGGTCCATAAAAATGATCAGTAAGCATCCTAAATATTAACTTTGTTTCTCCGAACAGCCTCTTCAAACTTTGAAGCTGTTAGGAAGCTTCCTAAAATAAACCTTCCATCAGCTCCAGTTAACACCTTTGTCTGAGAAGAAAAAAAATATAAATGCACTGCCTACAAGCAGTTAAAAAAATCAGAACTACTGCAGACTCAAGAAGAATCTCTATAGGGAGTCCTTGCAAACAGCAATATAAGTCCCCATGCAAATCCACTTCTGTCAGCTATGTCAGAGATGCCAAAAAACAGGCACAATAAATATACAGTATATAGATATAAAACAGCAATGATGTCACACTGCAGGATTTATAAGTCTCTCCAAACCTTACTTACAACTTGGACAATGAAAAGCCCAAATATTCCCTGTAAGTATGTCTATCTACCACGGGGACATTGAACAAAAGACCAGAGGAGAAATGAGAGAGAGAGAGAGAGAGAGAGAGAGAGAGAGAGAGAGAGAGAGAGAGAGAGAGAGAGAGAGAGAGAGGAAGAAGGAGGAGGAGGAAGGAAGGAAGGAAGGAAGGAAGGAAGGAAGGAAGGAAGGAAGGAAGGAAGGAAGGAAGGAAGGAAGGAAGGAAGGAAGGAAGGAAGGAAGGAAGGAAGGAAGGAAGGAAGGAAGGAAGGAAGGAAGGAAGGGAAAAGAAAAGAAGAGAGGAAAGGAGAGGAGGGGTTGTTTATGAAGAGAAGAATGCATTTGAAAAAGAAACACACAATGTCCTAGAGATGTGTTATCCATTATGTATTGCTTTCCCAAGGAATGAGCTTTCAAAAAGGAAAAGTAGTTATTAGATTTACCATCTGGTAGATTCCCTTTGCAGTCATATGAGGGCATCATATGAGCATTAGTTACATTATTTCATGCCACGTTACTTGAACTGAGCCCAGATCAGTGCCTTTGAGCCTGGACACTCGGCGATAGTGATGCTGCCCATGGTGAGGTGGGGCCCCTCTCAGACATGGAGCCTTCAGGCTCCCTCTCTCCTGTTGCTCATGGAAATACCATCCCTGGGTCTGTGATTAGGATGTAGTGGCATTGGCCCAGTATCATGGCTAGTTTGGGCACTGTTCTGTTGCCAACCCTCCAGTTCAGCTGGCCATTCCATTGAGCCCACATGCTGGTTACCCTCAGACTCTTCCTTTAGTGGAACACTTGTGCCGACTTTAAAGATGCCTGTCTCAAGAGAAGGGAATGAAAGAAATGCTGGCCCACACAGCCCGACTGTCCCTTCGTGAACATCTATTGAAACTGATTGATCTAATGCCTTGCATCTGCCAAGCTGTCATTCAAGCCAGGGGGGATTTGGACAGAGACAAGGCAAGCATTGTAAAAAATGAGTTTGAGATTTAGTTTATTGAGCTTGCCTTGAACTCCTAGGTACAGTTAAACGGAAAACCTTGTTTCCTGAAAAACAACTTAACTAAATGGGAAAATGCACTCTAGAAGGAACGAGTGGATTTTCTCCCTTGATTTGTGCCTGAAACGTAAGAGAGGGGGGAAAAATCCCAGCTGTCTGCTGCATTGTGTGAACATATACATGCATTTAAATTACTTATATCATTACTTACAGATGTAATTGTGAAATATGTTCTTTTTGCATTCAAAATTAGGGACTGAACAGATGGTGAAAGCTCAGTTTAAAGCAATATGTCCATTAAAATAACCCATACTGTTGGTGTTTAGTGTAACAACAGCATAGAGTTCATTATAGCACCATCCTTATAGTGACTGCTTACTCTAGGAAGCAGGAGGAGCCAAAATAGCTTCCAACCACAGGTGACTCATATTTGGACAGTTTTCCACTTTCCTGCCACCCTGCTGACCATGAAGTAGTTGGCCTACAGAGTAGAGCCTCAGTTGCATTGCTTAGTCTATTGCTATAGAGTCGATAAAAAAAGCTGACATCTACCAATGGTTTGCTCCTATTTTCCTGTTTTCTTCTACTAGCCAGATGTGCTGAAATGTGTATTTCCAGATGCATCACCTCCAACTGTGTAATATTATTCCTGTTGTGAGTAATTGTCTTGGTTAATGAGCTCTGGGGTCACACTCACAGGCTAATAGTTTAGGCGATGAATGTTCTCTATTGCTGGGACTCAAGAAGGCTCTGAGGACCACTGGAGAAAAAATGTAGGAATGGCCAGAGTTGCCTGGTTTCATCTGAACAAGGTAGACACCAGGTGTCACAGGTAGAATATCTTTCTAACCAATAAAATTTATCTGGGTGGAGTCAACTATTTTAAGTTCTTTCATCCACTATTCATTAAAGTTCGGTGTTCTTTTGAAGGAAGAAGAATATGAACCCTATAAATCATAAATGTATAATTTCCATTTGTGGAATGGTGCCAGGAGCAGGGAGACTTGGAATCCAGTGGCAAAGAAAACGGGCACAGAAAATAAGGAAGGCAAAAGTGGTCACTAAGAGATTCTAAATTAGTCTTGTCAGGAATCTCTGTGTGTTTCAAGATGAAGTTTAGCTGTTGTAGTGTTCAAGTTTCATAGGCAGACCTCCAACTGAGCAGCCAGCATCCTATTATTAATTGATTATTGGCACACAGGCAAACAGGAAATAAAAGAAATTGGAAGATTTTGCAAGGTAACATGATATTTGGAGTAGACACATAATTTTGTTGTTGTTGTTGTTGTTGTTTTTGTTTCTGTACATTCCATACTAGGAACCCAGCAGTTGGCTGACATTGCATGTGCGACCTTGGACAAAACTTTTCTTTTCCTTGGGCCTCAGTTTTTTCATCTAAAAAAATTAAGGTTTTGGACTAGATGGTCTCTGAGGTCTCTTTAAACTCTAAATCTATAAGCTTTTGAACTATCAGACCAGAACCAAGAAAGAGCAGCCACGCTCAACAGGCAACTAGCCAAAGCAGCTTTCCGTTGGTAACAATGTGGGCAACTGACGATAGTTCCACAAGTCCACTTGAGAATGTTAAACCTAAAACTTCCCATGTCTGGAAGGATGGAGATGGATTAAATCCTTTCTAGCTGTATGCTATGTTAGCTTTCTGCTAGAGCTACTCATTAACTCTAAATTTCACAAATACACGCTGATTTCCTTGTTTGGGGAAAAGGTTAAAGTACTAGAGGAATGTTTCTTTGATCTCTGATTTATTAAAGAGGATGAAGCATTCTTACACAGGATTAAATAATTCAAGAAGGAAGGCAGGAATTTTTTTTAAGTATTTAAGAGGGCAGAGAGGAAACAAAAGCACACTCTTGGTATATTGAGAAATGGGACATGGAGTAGAAGAGAAGAAAGTTTGAACAAATAGAGTTATACAATATGTATGAGGCTCTCTTCACACAGGGAAGATCTAAACTTTCTGAGAAAGCAGCAGAATGCTGCGGCCCAGAGGAGGTACAAGGAGTTTGCCACATACATTAAATTCATGAGTCATCAGTTTCCTCATCCATAAAACATGAATTGTATCTACCTATCTTAACATCCCTCTCCTTAAGAATATTGATAAGATCAAATTATCAAAATTGAGTGGCTTAAGAAAAAGAAACTGAATATATATCCTAATTCTTCCATTTGTTTCTTGTGGGACCTGATGTGACACATCACCACAAGTCTTCATTTTCCTGATCTGGGAAATTAGTTATTTGGCCTGGAATTAGATGATCTCTATGTTGCCTTCCAAGTCTATGATCCTATAAGTGTAAACTTCATTCTTTATGTTTTATATTTTTCTCTCTGTAAATTGCATGTTTTGGGGAAAATATAACCACAAATGGGAAGATGAAAGTGAGGGACTATTCACCCATTTCTGCAATTAATGAAGGCAAATTTAATTTTTTTTCCAATTATATGTAAAACAACTTTAACATTCTTTTTAAAACTTTGAGCTCCTCAGCAATTGACAACAACTGGGAAAACTGGAAGATAGTATGGCAGAAACTAGGCATAGACCAATATCTTAAACCGTGTACCAAAATAAGGTGAAAATGGGTACATAATTTAGCCATAAATGGTGATACCATAGGTAAATTAGGAGAGGAAGGAATAGTTTACCTCTCAGATTTATGGAAAGGAGAACAGTTTATGACCAAACAAGAGATAGAGAATATTATGAAATGCAACATAGATAATTTTGATTACATTAAATTAAAAAGGGTTTGTACAAACAGAAACAATGCAGCCAAAATTAGAAGGGAGGCAGAAATCTGGGAAACAATTTTTACAGCCAGTATTTCTGATAAAGGCCTCATTTCTAAAATATATCAGGAACTAAATCAAATTTATAAGAATCCAAGTTATTCCCCAATTGAGAAATGGTCAAAGGATATGAACAGGCAGTTTTTTTTTTGTTTGTTTTTTGCAGGCAACGGAGGTAAAGTGACTTGCCCACGGTCACATAGCTAGTAAGTGTCAAGTGTCTGAGGCCAGATTTGAACTCAGGTACTCCTGAATCCAGGGCCGGTGCTTAACCACTGCGCCATCTAGCTGCCCCCCAACAGGCAGTTTTCTGATGAAGAAATCAAAGCTATCTATTGCCATATGAAAAAATTCTCTAAATCACTATTGATAAGAGAAATGCAAATTAAAACAACTCTGAGATACCACCTCACACCTATCAGATTGGCTAATATACAAAAAAAAGGAAAATAATAAATTTTGGAGAAGCCGTGGAAAAATTGGAAGACTAATGCATTGTTGGTGGAGTTGTGAACTGATCTAACCATTCTGGAGAACAATTTGGAACTATGCCCAAAGACCTGTGGGACTATGCATACCCTTTGACCCAGTAATACCATTACTAGGTCCATATCTTTCAAAGATCATAGAAAAGGGAAAAGGACCCACATGTACAAAAATATTTATAGCAGCTCTCTTTGTGGTGGCAAAAAATTGGAAATCAAGGAAATGCCCATTAATTGGGGAATGGCTGAACAAGTTGTAGTATATGAATGTAATGGAATACTATTGTGCTGTAAGAAACAATGCGCAGGCAGATTTCAGAAAAACCTAGAAAGCCTTAAGTGGACTGATGCTGAGTGAAGTGAGCAGAACCAGGAGAACATTATACACAGTAACAGCAATATTGTGTTATGATCAACTGTGATAGACTTGGCTTTTCTCAGCAGTATAATGATCTAAGACAATTCCAAAGAACTCATGATGTAAAATGTTCTCCACATCCAGAAAAAGAACTATGGATTCTGAAGACAGATTGAACCACACTGTTTCTACTTTTTGGTTGTTTCTTTTTTTCTTTTTTGAGCTTTTTCCCTTTTGTTCTGATTCTTTTTTCACAACATGACTAATGCAGAAATATGTTTAATGTGAATTTATATATAACCTATATCAAACTGCTTTATGCCTTGAGGAGGAGGGAGGGAAGGAAGGGTGGAAGAAAAATTTGGAACTAAAAATCTTACGAAAACATGATGAAAACTATCTTTACATGTAACTGAAAAATAATACTTTTATGATAAAAAATAAAATAAAATGAAATTTTGAGTTCCAACTTTTCTTCCTCCCTTCCCCACCTGATCTCCTTGAGAAGGCAAACAATTTGATATAGATTATACATGTATAGTCATGAAAAATATACTCCCATATTAGGTTGTAAAAGAAAACACAGATTAAAAATGAGAAAAATAAAAAAATAAAATAAAGCTTGCTTTGATCTCCATTCAGACTCCATCAATTCTTTCTCTCAAGGTAGGTACCATTTTTCATAATGTCATTCCAAATGGTCTTGTATCACTGTCTTGCTAATTCTTTCACAGTTAATCATTGTACAATACTGTCATTATTGTGTACACTGTTTTGCTCACTTTGCTTTGCATCAGTTCATTTAACTCTTTCCAGGTTTTTCTGAGAGGACCCTGCTTCTCCTTTCTTATAGCACAATAATATCCCATCATGAGCATATGCCACAACTTTTTCAGCCATTCCTTAGTTGATGGTTATGGCCTTAATTTCCAATTCTTTGCCAACATAAAAAGAGCTGCTATGAATACTTTTATACAGATAAGTCCATGTCCTTGTTTTGTTTTGTTTCAATATCTTTCAGATATAGACCTAATAGTGCTATCACTGGGTCAAATGGTATATATGGTTTTATAGTCCTTTGGGAATAGTCATGATGGCAATTTAGAGGGAAGAGGCAAAGGATAATGAGAACTTGTTTAGGTAGTTATGTAGAGACTAGAAGACAAATGCAAGCTTTGGCATGGTAATAGTAATAGGAAACTTTGAGGACATACAAGACATTGCTTATAATATAAGCTCCATAAAGATAAAGACCATATCTAACACAAACTTTGCATTTTTGTCCCTACCTACAGCATGCAGCCTAGTATTGTACACACATTAGGAACTTAATGAGTGTTTGTTGATCAAACTGAATTGGACTGATCGTTTTCTCCATGGTCTCAGTCCCACGGATGTTGAGTGCCAACTATCTCTGAAAAGCTTTAAAGGAAAGGAACATAAAAAAGAAATAAAGATAAAGATTTGAATTTGAAGGTGATAAAAAGAATCAGAGTCTCAGAATTTGTATGAATTTCATTTGTCATCTAATTTAACTCATATACAACAACATACAAAGACCCTTCAACATTCCTAACAAGTAGTCATCTAAACTCTCTACTTAACAACCTTTGTTACCAAAGGTTGTGGACTCACTACAACTGAAACATACTGTTATACTTTTTAACAGCTTCATATGTTATTAAGTTATTCCCTATTTTCATTTAAAATATGCCTCTACAACATCCCTTTATTGCTTCAAGCTTTATTCTCTGGGGTCCAGCAGAACAAGTTTAATCCCTCTTCCAGATAGTAGCCCTTCCAATATTTGAAGACAGTTATCATACAGGTCTTCTTTTCTTCAAGATAGATGTTTCTTGTAGCTTCAGCCCATCCTTTTAATCCATGGTCTCTAGTTCCCTCATCATCTGTACTACTTTCTCCTAAGTACATTCTCAGTTCATTTAAATCTTCCTGTGCTTCTTTATAATCATCATATATATAATTTTAATAGCATAGTAATATTACATCATACTTATGTACTGCAATTTGTTTAGCCACCCCCCAATCATTGGGTATTTACTTTGTTTCCAATATTTTGCTATCACAAAAAATACAATTATAAATATTTTGGCATTTATGGGTACATTTTATCAATAAGTTCCTTGGGATATAAATGTATTAATAGAGTCTTTGGGTTAAAGGGAATGGACATCTTAGTCATTTGCATAATTCTAATTGTTTTCCAGAATGCTTGTACTATTTCATAGCTCCACCTACAATGAATGAGTGTTACTATATTCCACAACCCCTCCAACATTGAGTATTGTCATTTTCTCCATCTTTGTTAATTTGCAGTGTGTGAGGTAAAACCCCAAAATTGTTTTCATGTGTATTTTTCTTATTATTAGCGATTTAGAGGATTCTTTCATGTAGTTGTAAATACTTCACAATTCTTTTGAGGGCTCTTCATATCCTTTGAACATTTATCTATTGTGTAATCGTTATTGGTTATATATATATATATATATATATATATATATATATATATATATATATATACCGTTTATATATTGTGGATATCACACTAATCAGAAGTATTTGATACAATTTTTCCTGTCTACTTCCCTTTTTATTACAGATACATCAGACAAAATTTCATCTATCTATTTCATCTTTTGCAATTGCTTCTATTTCATATTTGATTAAGAATACACCCCCTACCCATATCTATGATAGGTATATGATATACTTCTATTAGAATTTTTTATAGTCTGATCATTAATGTTAAGGTCATCTATCCACTCACAATTTATTATGAAATGTGTTGTGGGGTGGTTGTCTACACCTAATTTCTGGCAGTTTTCCAATTTTCAAGCAGTTTTTTATGCAATAAGGGGTTTTTTTCTTGTCAATTTATATTTTCTACTTAAGAAAACCCTAAGTTATTGAGTTCTATTGGGGTTTTTTATTCTTTCTTATCTAGTCTACTCCATTGACATCTATTTTTAAAGCAAGACCAGATGGCTTTGATGGCTACTACATTATAATATAGTTTGAGGTCTGAAAGTGCTATTCTCCCTTCATTCCTATTTTTTTATTAAACTTTTATTCTTCCAAATGAATTTTGTTACTTTATTAGATTATAAAAGTATTTCCTTGATAAGTTGTTTGTTATACTATTAAAAGTGTTAAATAACTTTTGAAGTACCATTTTTTAAATTATATTTGGCACAGCTTAGCCACAAGTACTAAGTATTCCTCCACCTATTAAGTTGTTCTTTATTTCTTTAAGTAGTATTTTATAACTAAATCTATATAAGTATTTTTGTATGCTTTGATACATCACTTTCCAGGTTTTATAAGCATTTTTAAGGTTTGTTTTGCAATTTGAAACTTTATTGAATCTACTGTCTCAATCAGTAGCTGTTGGTTCCCCAGAATTATCCAAATATATCATATACCACTCACAAATACAGTTAGTTTTGCCCCCTCTTTATGCTTTTAATTCTTTTCTCTTCTCTTATTTCTGTTGCCAGAATTTACATAACTATGTCAAATAATAGTGGAAAGAGTATTCATCCTTGCTTACCTTCTATATTTATTAGGAAATATTCTAGGAGATCTCCATTGAATATGATGCTTGTTTTTGGTTTCAGAGAGATTTTTTATGATATTCAAAAAAAGTCCATTCTATGTCTATATATGTAAGGTTTTTAGCATAAAAAATGGTTATACTTTGTCAAAGGGTTTTTCTACATCTACTGAGATAATCACAACGTTTTGGATGTTTTGATTTTAATATGATTAATTATGTTAATTGTTTTCCTAATATTGAACCATATTTGTAAAACTGATATAAATTCACTTGGTCATAATTAATGATATCTTGGATAAATCACTGTAATCAGACAAGATTTTGTTTGGAAAATTTAAAGTAATATTTTAAATTATATTTACATATAATTTTCTTTCTGTGTTTTTATTCCCCTGATTGAAGGCAATAGACATATTCTGATAAGGTGCTTTCTCATTTTTAAGAATAATTTTTAAATACTTGCAATAAATGTTGTTTTAAAATTTTATAGAATTCTCCTGTGAATCCATAACTACTAGGCATTTTTTTGCTTGTTCCTTTAAATCTAGTTGTATTTTTTAAGATAGAGTTATTTAAGATATTAATCTGGCCTTATGATAGTTTGGGTATTATATTTTTGAAGTTAATTCTCTATTTTTTGTATTTTCAGTTTTGTTATCATATAACTGCATAATTTTCCTATTTTTATTTTTCTGGTTTTGTTGTGATTTCACTTTACTCATTTGCTATTTTATTGATTTGATTTTCTACCCCATTCTTTTTGATCAGATTAGATAAAGGTTTACCAATTTTATTAGTCTTTATTATTATATTATTTATCAATGTTTAGTTTTATATTTCATTGCATTTTTGTTGTTTATATATTTCTTCTAATTTTATCATCTCCTATTTTGTGCTAAATTTAGGTTTATTTTTTGGCTTTCTAATTTTAAAAGCATATTCTATTTTGTCAATGTATGGTTAAAAAAATATGATACTTCTCCTGAAGACTGCTTTAGCCACATTTCAGAAATTTTGATAGGCTATTTCATCATTTTGATTTTCTTTCATATTATTATTATTTCTGATTTTTGGAATCTCCCTGTTAAAACTTCATTTATGTCTCTAGATTATTTTGTTTGTGGTCCCTGAACCAATCATTATTTTTATTGCATTATTGTCTGTAAGGATGTATTAATTATTTCTGCCTTTTAATATTTGCAATATTTATGTTCCCTAATATATTGTCAATTTTTTAAGTTCCATATGGTGTTGAGAAATATCTGAATTCTTTTACTGACCCATTTAGATGTCACAAGTCTTTTAACCTTAGTTTTCCAGCAATTTGTCTATATTTTCCCTTTTGCTTATCTTTCTGTTAGACATATCTAAAACTAAGACAAGGATTTTGAAGTCTCCTGTTATTATTGTGTAACAGCCTATCTTCTTGTAGATCACTTAATGTTTCCTTTATGAACCTGGATGCTAAGGCTTGGGGACTATATACATTTATTAATGATATTTGTTTGTTCTCCATGGTTCCTCTCACCACAATGTAGTTCCTTTAAATTTTATGTTTTCTCTTGCTTTGTCCAATAGCATGATTGCCACTCCTGCCTTTTTTGATTCACACTGATGCATAGCAAAAAAAAAAAAAAAAAAGGACTTGAAACTAGGTCCACAAATTTTTCAAAATCACCATGATGTACTGAGCTGTAATCTGTAAGGATGTATTCTGAAGTACTTAAGATCATTTCTCATTTCTCCTTCTTCTTTATATCCCCACTGGTTAAAGATTGTCTCCTTACATGACATATTCAGTGACTTCTCTGGTGGCCCTGCCCTCTTTTAAAATATTTGAAGAGGGGCATCCTACTCTCCCACAAAGATTCTATCCAGGTCAAATCTTAAGCATCCTTTGAAAATCCAGAATATGTGTGAGAATGAAAAGAGAAAAGGAAAAATAAAGTAGATATTGCTGGCATGCCAAGTTTGTTTTGTCCAGATTTGGAAAGAGAGGAGGTTAACGGGGGGAGGGGGCAAAGGGGGGAGAACACATTCAGCTTATGTGAAGGGAACAGGGAAATGGAAAGACCATACTAGGCTATATTATTCAAGGGATAAGTGGCTGCCTTTAAAGAAAGTCTCTGGTGGGCTCTTGATTGGTCATTCAATTGGGAAGGAAGCAAGGAAGGAAGGAAAGAAGAAAGAAAGGAAGGAAGGAAGGAAGGAAGGAAGGAAGGAAGGAAGGAAGGAAGGAAGGAAGGAAGGAAGGAAGGAAGGAAGGAAGGAAGGAAGGAAATAGAAAAAAAAGAAATATCTGTGCAAACCATCCAAGATAATATCATCCACAAAGGAAGACACAGCTGGAGCACATTCAAGGGCCCAAATTCAAAGGGGAAAAGAAGCAATTGAGTTGGTAACCTATTCTCAAATAAATGTAGAGATAAACAAGAAAACCATAGAGAACAATGTCTTTGCCAAGTAAAGAAAACAGAGTGAACTTGCCTCAGCTTTTCCTGAAATTCACAATTTTATTTTCTTAAAAAAGAAAGGAAGAGGGTGAGAGGAGAGCATTCTTAGAAACTAATGGAAACAGAGCATGGGATTAAAAAGCCAATTGGATAGGGCAGCCACATATTGGAAAAATGCAGGAAAAATGAAGTAATGTGGTGAGAATCATGATTATTAATTTAATTATGATGAATACAAGGCCTAATTTGAAGTTTTAGTAAATTTCAAATTCCTGGAAACAAGGGATTTAATATGAGACAAAGATGAGTGAAAGTGGCCAAAGGGTGGAGGGTAAGAGACAGAAAAACATATATGTGGGCAAATCAAAACTTAAAGCAATCATTTAGTTAATTTAATATTATTGAAAATAATAGCTATTATTTCATTAGTGTGGGTACTATATTCACTGATATAAATCAAAACATTCTTCCTTGGTAAATGGTCAAAATGAGATGAAGCAGACTAAAAATATTCTTCAACTAATGACAAACCTTCTGACCATGACTTTCTTCAAAATTAGTTAGGCCAGTCCTCAAATGACAGCAACCACTGGTTGCAAGACATTAAAGATGTTCTAGCTTGGTAGAACCTGCTATAGCTTGTGGTCCATGGGAATAACCTTCAGGAACCTAAGATTAGCTCCTTACCATAATGAAATAATATAATAAAACTTGAGAAGAGAGAAATAGGTAGTGTTATAAAATCAATTGTCTGATTAATTGATGAAAAGAATTTTCAAGGATTTATTAGATGATTATGTACCAAACACCTTTCTAAGCACTGAGCATACAAATACAAAAGAGAAACAGCCCCATCAAAGAGCTCATATTCCAAAAAGGAGAGATAACACATAAAGGTGAACAGTGTCCAGAAAGGGATATGTTGCTTTGGAAAGCCCCAGCTCTAATAAAGATTAGACACACATCGGACTCTACTTATTTCCAGTAGCAATGTCAGTAATGATTTGATTACAGATGTAGAAATGAAAAGTAGGAGAGAAGGGAGAAAAGGAGGAAGACTGGCAGTACATGCATGGCAGCAAGGCAGCTGTCAAGGAGATATAGCTGAGGAGTAAAGTAAAACATGATTGGAGCCAGACTAATATGAAATAGTAGTCTATGTGAGTCACTCACCAACTAGGACAGCAGAGCCTCAGAGTGGTAGTTCCATAGATTAAATGGTTACCTCTTCCAGGACATGATTTCTGGTTCTGGTGGCAATGTGGCTATATGGGAAATAAGAATGGAATTGGCCTGACCTGATATGAAAGACCACATGATTTACTCACCGATTAAGAAATAGTGTAAGTTTGAAGACTAGAGGTAGAGTTTATGAGTCTCTGAGAAAAGAAATACTGAATTCTAAATTCAACAACAACAAAAGGTTGAATATGAAGGAAGAAATACATTGCACATGAAAAGCCTAAGAATAGAGTTCTTGCCAGTCAGTAGAGGGATAGAGCTATGTAGGATTGGGATTTTTGTTCAAAAATACATGGATATTTTAAAGAAAAATGTTGTCATTATTGTTGTTGTTTTTTGTCCTAAATTCTCAAAGAGAAGCATGACATCTGGAGGTGATGTCATGACTTGCAGTGAATTGGATTTGAACAAGGGAGGGCTGTGCAAAGTCACCAGCCTCACTCTCTTCCTCCAGAGCCATATGGGTCCAGTGGCAAAATACACATCAGGACAACTGGAGATGGCACCGGATATTTGAAGCAATCAGGGTTAAATGACTTGCCCAGGGTCACACAGCTATTAAGTGTCAAGAGTCTGAGGCTGGATTTGAATGCACATCCTCCCAACTCAAGGACCACTTCTCTATTCACTGTACCATATAGCTGCCCCAAGGAAGGGAACAAAGCCATAGTTATAAATTCACAATTCCACAAAATCAATTCTACTGCCATCATATGTGGGGGAAGTTCACAAATTAAGGAGCAGAAGAAGAAACAAGAATCTAAGTTAAATCAGGAGCAAGAAAAATGTGTATGTGTCTGTATGTGTGTGTGTGTGTGTGTGTGTGTGTGTGTGAGAGAGAGAGAGAGAGAGAGAGAGAGAGAGAGAGAAAGAGAGAGAACTTCCACTGTCCAATGGTGCTTCAACAAACTTCATCCATTTAGATAGAGTTCATTTTGTATCATTTTTCTGTCTATAACTGTAAATGTTTGTTTGTCTTGTTTGCAGCGCAATGAGGGTTAAGTGACTTGCCCAGGTCACACAGCTAGTAAAAATCAAGTGTCTGAGGCCAGATTTGATCTCAGATCCTCCTGAATCCAGGGCAGGTGCTTTATCTACTGTGCCACCTAGCTGCCCCTCCATGACTGTAAATGGCACTGAGATGAACTGAGGGGTGGGGATAGAGTTAGGGAAAGTTTTATTCTTCACCAAATATATAAGCTATGACTTTACCCTAAATTTGCTAATTAATGAGACCACCAGAATTTTGAAGTTGATTACTTAAGCCTCATTGAAAAATTCTACATTTATTATTGCTAAATTTCACCTTATTTTATTTGGCCCATTTTCAAGCTTGTCAAGGATATGGCTTCGTTGTTTTGTTTTGTTTTGGGTGTTTTTGGCACTGTGGCTACTATTAAAGGTGTAAGTTTTCCTTCCTAGCTTCAGATGAGCTATAAACACACTCATATAATCAATGACTTTAACCAAGTCTTTATTGAAAATATTTTCAGTGCTATGTACTATGTGTCTATAGCATGGTGCTACATACAGACAAAGCCCTCAAGCTTACCACTAGACAAGTTTCATTTTTAGGACTTGCTCTAAGTTGAACTCCATAATAGATGCTTAATAAATTCTATATGATTAGTATTTATTCGAACAATGGCTAGAAATAGCCATTACCAGAATGAGTGGCTAACATTTATTAGAATAATGGCTAAAAATAATTTACTAGAATAATGACTACTTCAAGGTATGATCATTCAACCAAATCCAAATCGTTCTCACTGCACTCTCATCTAGATCAGATCTCTCCATTTCTGTAAGAATACTATGAGAGGAGGAGATAAAAGTTCTGAAATCTTCATAAACAATGTCTATAACATTCCCCCAATGGACTACCATAGATACCCAGTCAAAAATTAAAGTAAAATTAGTCTACCATGACCTGTTCTTGATAAACTCATGTTGATTCTAGGTCACCCTTGCTTCTCTTATTAAAATATTCCCTTAAATAATACATTATAGAGTTCTAGAGTCTTTAAATTTATTCCTTTTTTACAGTGCAAAATACAACCATGCTTTCAAAGAAAAAAAATTTTAAAGATGCCCACTTCCTGATGAAGAGGTAAAGGATTAAACATGCAAAGTGAGATATATATTTGTATATTGCCAATATGGAAAGTTCTCAATTTTGTTGATCAGTTCAGTAGTCATAGTATTGTTATTTTCACATTTCTCCCTAAATTTTCAAGATTGCTTGTTTTGTACATTTCAATGTTATTACATTGCTTAATTTCTAATCTTTTAATTTCATGATTAGAGTTTATTAAGCCTCTTTTCTTTTAAAAAATACCCATATCTAAGATGGTAATATTTTACATAATTGCACATGTATAGCCTATATCTGATTGTTTGCTGCCTCAGGAAGGAAAAAGGGGAAGTTGGGAAGGAGGGATAGAATTTAGAGCTCAAAACTTTTAATAAAAATGTTTATTATAGAAAAAAGAAAGGACTTCATATGTATCTCTATATATGTAATATATTACACATTTATAAAATTATATATGATATGAAAATTATACTGTATATAATATTACTAAATATGCTTTTTAGCTATGTGTTTCTCTGTTATCTTAAAGTATTGTTTATTTCTAGAGTTTTTGTCATATTTCAGAATATTATTTAATCTCTGGGGTTGCATCTTTTCTCATCTTTCTCATCTTTTATTTATTTTATTATATTATTATATTTAAAGGGTGTTTTTATTTTATCTTCCTCTTTATGTATGTTTATGATTCCTTTTTTCAATATAATTTTATTACTTTTGTAAAGAAATTATGGAATGGTGAAAGCATGTGTATTCTGCAGTGTTCTTACTCAGAAGTCTCCATAGGTTCGTTAAATCATGTTTTCTCCATCAATTTGTTCATTTCTATATTTTATTTCTTATTTTCTTGTGGTTTATAGGGAATTAAAATTTTCCATTACTTCTGTGTTACTCACAATGTCTTTTTCACATTTGCCTAGCTTTTCTTTGAAGGAATATGCTGCTATGTCATTGGCACATTCATATTTAATATCATTATTTTTCATTCTCCATAAAGTCTTTAATAATAATGTAGTTGCCATTCTTGTCTCCCTTAACTTTATACATTTTTATTTTTGGCTTATCTAAAATCGTTGGCAACTTCTTCTTTTTGTATAGCATTGCCTAAAGCATGATATATTTTGTGTTCTCTCATTTTCACAATGTGTCTATGTGTTTGAAATGTCTTTATTGTATGCAGCAAATCATTGAGTGTTTTGTCCTACCTTATATGCTCCTTAAATATTTTTCTTTTAATTGGATAAACTTTAAAACCTTCATATTTAGGATTATAATTGTAAAGTTGGTCCTCAGCATACACTTATGTTTACTTCCATTCTTGAGTCAGCACTTAGTATTTTCAATTGATTTTGTATATTCCAAAATCTACTCTCTTCACCTCCTCAATTCCTCTCTCTCCATTACCTTGTGCAATCCTGATACTTGAGTTTACTTTTTTGGGGTTTTTTTGGTGAGGCAATTGGGGTTAAGTGACTTGCCCAGGGTCACACAGCTATTAACTGTCAAGTGTCTTAGGTCATATTTGAACTCAGGTCCTCCTGACTCCAGGGTCAGTGCTCTATCCACTGCACCACCTACCTACCCCTTTGAGTTTACTTTTATCACCATTCTCTGTCTTTTTTTATACTTCCTATGAACTTATATGAGAATTTAATACCTAATTATTTCTGGTTTACCACTCTTACTTCACTAATTTTTCTATTTCAATGATATTACTTTGTAATGCTCCTTTCCAAAAAATATTATATTCACATTTCTTTTTCTGATTCCATACCCCTCCAAGAACTCTCTAGAATCTGTTTCCAGTATTGCTAATTCTCCAAGGCAAAGTCAGTGCATTGTGGGAAGATTTTTTTTTAATCTGGGTTAAGGTAGAAATGTACTTTTTTTTTTTTCTCCAGGAGAAGAATGAAATCATTTGCTTAACCACAACTTAAGGCATGAGCAGAAAGATCAAGTCCTTGAAAACGGACAGTACTCCTGATTTGATTACCCCAGCAGCTAATAACTAAAAGGCTTTGGGGGAGTCTCTGATAAAACTTTTGGATATAATTTTCATTAGTGAGTGGGAGAACCGTGGAATGACCAGTAGAACAAAACAAGAAATGATAAGTACATACATACATACATACATATATATATATATATATATATATATATATATATATATATATATATATATATAGGCAAAGAAAGGTAGAAATTGGATACTATTAACATTAGTAAATAATGTTTAGAAGGTTTTTGCAGGAATTGTGCTGCAAGGTCTGGTAAAGACAGTAGAAAGCAAGAATGATAAAATATAGCAGTATGCCATAAAATGGATTTTTTAAAAATAACTGCCCATAAAAGAAACAAGAGAAATCAGAGAGCATGCCAAAAATGGAAAGGAAGAAGGGAATTAATGTCCATGTTGATGGTCCTTCTAGCATACTGGGGTCACAGTTGCTTGACCCATTCAACTCCAATTATTCCCCATTCTATGTCCATTCTTTAAACCTCTCTATCACTCAAGGTCTTGAACTCAAACATTCTCTTCCTCTTTTTTTTCAGGGCAATGAGGGTTAAGTGACTTGCCCAGGGTCACACAGCTAGTAAGTGTCAAGTGTCTGAGGCCAGATTTGAACTCAGGTCCTCCTGAATTCAGGGCTGGTGCTTTATCCACAGTGCCACCTAGATGCCCCCAAACATTCTCTTCTAACCAAAACCTTTGAAACCTATATTACCTTCATTTTCATTGACTTTGGTCTTTGTTTAACCCTTATTGATTACTTTCTTAATATGTTCTAGCCATTGGAACTTCTCTGATAATAATGAAACACAAATAAGTCAAACCAGCTAACCAAGTGACCACATATAACAATATATGCAATTTTCTGTTCCCATGATATCCCACCTCTCTACTAAGAGTACAAAAGTAGATTTCATCTCTATTCACCTAATAAAATGAAATTAAATAGGAAATTTAAATAGGAAATTAAATAGGAACAAGTATGAAGTCTTACAAACATGTTCAAAAAATCAAATTAGGGTAGACACATTCATATAAGTAGTTTATATGTAAAAAGATATGGAGACCTCTGTGAGATGCAAACTCAATATGATTCATTATTCTTACTGTGTAATAAAAATGCTAATTCAATCTTATTTTACAAAGCTTCCACTCAAAATATGATAGTCCCACTATACTCTGTATTGGTCAAACCTCATCTAGTATCATATTTAGGTTTGGATACCACAGTGTAGAAAGCACATTGATTCCCCGATTGAAAAATGGCCAAAGGATATGAATAGCCAGTTTTCAAAGAAAGAAATCAAAGCTATCTATATTTATATAAAAATGCTCCAAATCACTGTTGATCAGAGAAATGCAAATTAAAACAACTCTGAGGTACCACTTCTCACCTATCAGAGCAGTTAATATAACAAAAAAGGAAAATGTTGAAAGTTAGAGGGGATGTGGGAAAACTGACATGCTAACCCACTGTTGGTGTAGTTGTGAACTGATCTAATCCTTCTGGAGAACAATTTGGAACTATGCCCAAAAGGCTATAAAACTGTGCCTACCCTTTGATCCAGCAATATTACTGCTAGGTTTATATCCCAAAGACATCACCCAAAGAGAAAAATACATATTTGTATAAAAATATTTATAGCAGTTCTTTTTGTGGTGGCTAAGAATTAGAATTCAAAGGGATATCCATCAATTGGGAAATGGCCAAACATGCTGTGATACATGATTGTAATGAAATATTATTGTGCTGTAAGAAATGACAAGCAGGATGATTTCAAAGAGGCCTAGAAAGACATATATGAACTGATGTATAGTGAAGTGAGCAGAACCAGGTGAATGCTATGCAGTGACAGAAATATTGTTCGATGAAGAGCTGTGAATGACTTAATTATTCTCAGCAATCCTAAAGGGTTAAGGATGATGCATACTATCCACCTCAAATGATTGAATGAATACAGACGGAACCATGATCTTTTTCACTCTTTCATTTTTTTCTTTTATTCAAGTCTTATACAAAATGACTGATATGGAAATGTTTTACATAATTGCACATGTATAACCAATATATGATTGCTTGCCACCTCAGGGAGGGGGGAAGGGAAGGGAGATAGAGAGTCATAGAATTTGGAATTTAAAACCTTAAATAAAAATGTTTTATAAAAAAAGAAAGAAAGAAAATGCCAAGGGAGGAAATGTCATTTATCAATGGAGATAACCAACTTCTCTACCACTTAAGTCTTACAGAGCTGATATCTGGAATTGTTAAATCAAAAATGGACAAAGTTCTCAATCATGAGGAGCTTGAAAACCACTTAGAGGCAAAAATATGACTGCATGAAAAAAATTCTTTCTTGGCATCTGACTTTGCTGCCAAGGAGAATGCCCTTCACACTGGAAATGACAGAATACAAATGATTAACAGGCAGCTAATACTTACATAAGTAGGGTGATAAAAGAAGGTATGGTAACTACCCTTGATAAATTCAAGTCACCTGTCCTAAATAAACTAGATCATCAGGTTCAGAAAATACTGGCAGATGTGATTGTGGTGACTCTATCAGTGATTTGTGAAATATCAAGGAAAATGGAAGTAGTGACACAAAACTAGCAAAAGGCAAATGACATCTTAATATTCCAAAAAGGGACAAGAATAGTTGGCAAGCTATTAACGTGTGAGCTTGACTTTCATCCCTAGGAAAACTTTACAATGGGTTATTAAAGAAGTGGTTGAGAAACATCTACAACAGAGAAGTTGTGACTACATAGAAGCAGCGTGGCTTCCTCAAGAACAGGTCATGCCAAGCTATTTCCCTTTTTTTACAGGATCCCTCTATTTGGTAGATAAGGGGAGTATTGTAGAGATAATTTGCCTCAGTTTAAAAATTTGTGATATCATCTTATGCTATTCCTATGGAGAAGTAGAGATAAGGATTAGATGATAAAACCAATTAGGATTCAGAACTGATTGAATCAAAAAGTAGTTGTATTAGTTTAATGGCAATAGGGCAAGTTTAATGTCATACTCCAAAAAAATCCCTGCTTGGCCATGGGCCTTTGAATCCCACCGATACCTGAAAAGATTTTTAAACATAACATAACTTACCTGACGAATGATTATTCATTTTGATTGATGATTTGAATTATTTTGTTTAACATTTAGACCAGTGGTGTGGATAATTATAAAGATGAAATGCTCATCAAGTTTGCCCATAACACAACAGCTAGGAAGGCTAGCTAATCCATTGGATGACAAAGTCAGGATCCAAAAGGATCTTGAAAGGCAAGAGCATTGGGTTAATTTAAATAAGATGAAATTCAGTAGGAATAATTGTAAAAACCTTTTTACTATAATACTGTAAGGAATTAATTGTGATTTGGGGTTTTCATAACCCTATCTTTGCTTTATTATGGTCAGAGTGAAAAAAAAATGTAAGCTTGGGTGTGTACTTTGGGAGATAATTGAACAAACAAGAGGAACTGTGAGCACAGGGAACATTTATTGAAACTAAGTAACTAGGCCTTCCCTATAATAGCTTTCCCACACCCACATGGGTCTGGCAAGATTATAATGTGGACAGCCCATGTGGGTGTGCTGAGCCAATTGAAGACTCAGCATGGCTAAGAACCACCCCTCCCATTCCTGTGGGAGAGTCAGTTAAGATACAGTTAGATACAGTTAAAAGTCAATTAGAGAGGGAGTGAGAGGAGAAGGTGGTTAGAGAGGGTTCTGAGGGAAACAGGGAAAGAGGGGGGTAGACAATTAGAGGAGCTGCTAGTGTTTGACCTTTGGACAAAAACAGAAGAGAATGTACAGCTAATTCTCCTTAGAGCTACAGATTTCAGGTGTGGTGAGTTTGTTTTGTTTTTTTGAGTCAAAGCTAGCTCTTTGGAGCTAGCTGGGCTGGAGGCAGGTTCAGGGGCCTGGGGCCTTTTTACCCCAGAGATTTATACATTGTTTCTAGTTCTATTAATCTCACTTGTGTTTTAAATTTGTTACCATTAATAAACCGGTGTTTTGTGTTTTTGAAAGAGGCTGTTTCTTTTCTTACCCCAATATTAAGGCGAGCTGCCCAACTAACTCTTCTCATAGTAATTTGGCCCTTGCAGCTATACAAAAACAAAACAAAACAAAACAAAACAATTTCATAAGTACAGGGAGCGAGCAGTTTTTCCTGAGAATGATACTTATATCATTCTTAGTCTTAGTGGACTAACAGCTCAGAGTCAATAGTGTGATATGGAAGTAAAAAAAGCTAATGTAATCTGGTACTACATAAAGAAAGGCATTTTTTTGTTGAGTCATTTCAGTTGTGTCTGACTGTGACTCCATTTCAGGTTTTCTTGGCAAAGATATTTGGGAACTGGCAAAAATATTAGAGTGGTTTGCCATTTCCTTATCCAGGCTCATTTATAAATGAGGAATTGAAACAAACAGGGTTAAGTGACATGCCCAGGGTCACATAGCTAGTAAGTGTCTGAAGCCAGATTTGAACTAAAGAAGATGAGTCTTCTGGACTCCATGCCTAGCATTCTAGTACTGCACCACCCAGCTGCCCAAAAGTGAAATAGATTTCCCTAAGAGGTAGTGTCTTCCCTCTCCTTGAAGGCCTTCAATCATGAGTTGAGTAATCATTTGCCAGGTATGTCATGGTAAAGATTACTCTCATGTTTGGGTGGGATTTAATGGCTTCTGGGATTCTTTCTATCTCAAATTCTGTGACTAGTACAATATGGAAATAAGTATAGACTGATACAATAGACATTAATTCTATACATTATGAATTTATAATGCAGAACAGGTGTTCTTAGCATTCTTTTTGTCATGACCTCCTTTAGCAATGGAATAAAGCTCATTGATATCTCTTCTCAGAATAATGTCTTTAAATGCATAAAATAAAATTTATATAATTATAAAGGAAGCCATAGGTTAATGAAAATAAAGATGATTATTTTACATTCAAGTTCATAGGCTTCTAGAATCTATTCATGGGCCCCTGCCTATTTGTAGACTCTGAATATAGAACCTCTGGTGTAAAACAACAACAAAGCTTAAAGAACAAAGCAAATATTTTCTATTTGAAGAGAAAATAAGGGTTTGAAGCTAAACCCTGAGCCCTACATCCCCCAAAAAGATCAGTCAAAGGTCAATGACACTTTGAATATGAACATATTTGTACTTAACCATTCTCTAGGGAAAGGGAGATTCACAGTGTCTGATCCTCTACCCTTTGAGTCATTTGTGGAATTGAACCATCTCTGATCCTCGGACCCAAGTGAGTTTCAAGGTAAAATCCTGAAAATCTTACCCTATAATTATGTTTTATCACAAGTGTGAGAGACTGCAGGAAGAGAATTATATGAATACTAAAAGATATGAAAGAAGAAAGAACACATGAAATCATTTTCTATTTTGTTCTCATGTTCATCTTTGTTTTCCTGCATCTCCTTCAATTCCAACTTTTGGTTCCCAAAATTGTGTTATTGAAGGTGTTTGAAGGTATTCAATATCACATTAAAAAGAAAAATTGAAAACATGATCTTTTATAGTTAAATCTGAGAGAGTCAACAGAGAAAGACATTCAGCTATGTCCATGAGTGTGTGCATTTAGCAGATACTTCCAGTTTTGTTTCTTCAGTACATAGGACAGTACATGACACATAGTAGGCACTTAATAAAATGCTTGTCAGTTTAGTGGTTGATGAAACTTATTGCATACTGAAACAATATATCACACTGAACCATGCATTTTGAATTGTATTTGCCTGAGAATAAAACTTGTCAACAGCCTCTATAATTTGTATAATTTGATTTTTTTAAAAAAGAAAGGCCTCAATCTTTGTTAGAATATAATGCAAGTGAATTTAGAATAGCAATGAGGATCCAGCTTCCCCTGTACATATTTTGCCTAACTTTATTTTCGGCCCAATCTTAAGTAATTAAATCATAATTTTCTTTTTATCAGAAACAAAAACCTTCTATTGAAACTTAATGATTAATAGATCAGTTTCTTTGTGGGTGGCTGCTTTCTATATTTCTGATTTTGTTTAGGTGCAGAATCTGTGTAGATTAGCAGAAAACCATAAAGAATCAGGTTTTCTTCCACATTGCTAATATTTGGATTAAACCTATAAAAGAAAACCCTAAATCAACAGAGGTGAAAGAGAACCTTACAATCATTCAGTCCAGCCCCTTCAGAAAAGTGAAGTGACTTGTCCATAGACTCAAGGAGGATTCTCAGTAGATCCAGGATTAAAGCTCAAGTCTCCAGCTTTTTAGTTCAATCCTCTTCCTACTATCCCATGCTGCCCCTTTAATCTTTCACTTGAGAATTGTGTATCTCTTCTGTAAACCTCATGCTATCATTTCATTACATTTGTAAACTCTATTGCAACTTGATTTCCATCTCACAGTAATGCTTCTATCTAATACAATTGTTGGGTAAACCTAATTGATTTTTTTCCCTTTGAAGAGAGGGCTATTTCATGTCCAAGAAACTCACTACACTTAGAAATATCTAACTGAAATAACAAGTGTATTTTCTCCCAAATCTTAAAATACTTTCAATTAAAAAACATTTCATTTCCAGAGAGAGGAAAATTGGAAATACAGAGATTTATTTGGTAATTTTATCCACTTTAAAATGTGATAGATATTAGGTATCATGGCAGGCTGTGAGATAATATTTTCTCTTGTAAAGCAGGCATTCCCATGAGGTATATATAAAACATTAAATGCTAGTATAAGACTATAAGAAACAAACAACACTTTATTAAATGCCTACTGTGCATACAGCACTGTTCTTGGTGCTAAAAGAGACAGAAAGTTGAGATAAGACATTGACCCCAGGCTTCGCTGAGTTTTCAATCAAGGAAAGGGAAAAGAACAACATAGACATGAGGTGTCCCAAAAGTCTTAGTGCAACTTTAAGCTTTACTAGTTTATAACTGTCCTAAGATGTTGGGACACCCTATTTATAATTATATTACATTATAAATGCACTTATTTTAAAAGTGTTATGTGAAGACTACCAAAAAGATCATTATGGGGTATGGGAATTGGGGTAACTTTACTACACATGCTGACATTTAAGTGGGTACCGTGAGGAACCAGACCCACTTAGAGATGACCTAATGATGAAGATGAAAAGGATCTGGTTAAAAGTAATAGAATCAGCGGTGCACAATGTCTCTGAAGTAGAAGGGAGAAAGTGAGAGTGTCAAAAGCAGCAAAAATGTTAAAAAAAAAAAAAAGAGTAAGGTGTGAAAGACCATGGGTTATGGTGATTGGGCAGACAGTGGTAATTTGAGAGTCATCACAGTCAAATGATGGGGGCATTAGCCTGATTGCAATCATTGAAGGAAGAGTCATATAAGGTAGAGATAAGTTTTTTTAGCAGTTTAGCTTTGAAAGAAGCTAAATGGGGAAGAAAAGACTTGGGCAGGAAAGGGGGCAGATAAATAGAGTAGGGAATTAAAAAGAAGGCTTGTGTTTGAGATTAGGGAGACCTGAGCATGTTTAGATTCAGATGGAAGGTGTTAGTGGCAAGGGAGAGATTAAAGATACACAAAAGATAAGGGATGAATATTGGAGGAAGCAGTGAAAAGAGATATGAATCTGAAGTCCTGAATCTCAAGTCTATGAAATGTAAGTTTTCAATCCCTATCTACCTGTGTGACTTTAGGCAAATTGCCCGTCGAGACCGCAATTATCTCAATTGTAAAAACAATGGATTGGACTGGAGGACTTCTAAGATCCCTGCCAACTCTAAAAGTATTCTAGGATCCTATATTTCTATGATGGCAAAGCATCAAGTAGAGCAAGGTGTCTCTATGAGTATTAGAAATAATAAGGGCATGACTTCTGGATCTAAAAGGAAAGAATATAGAGTGATTATTCTAAGAAGCTTTGAAGGATGGAGAAGTACCTGAAGAAGCCATCACATTGGATGGCTTCAGACTTCTCAGTGAAATCTGTGGTTAAGTTATCTGCCATAAGCATACAAGATTAGGCACAGAATGTTGATGAAGCATTTGTGAAGCTTGAAGAAGAGAAATGTTGAAAAAATAGCCATGGGAAATTAAACAAATAATTTATGAACATAGAGTGGAAAGGCTGTCTTCTCACTTGCCGCTTTTCAGGACTATTTTTTCTAGATGGCATCAGCCATGCTTCACTTCATTCCTCAATATCTTCTCTTGGCCTTCTGGATGCTACATGTGTACTCTAATACTCTACTCTACCCTCCCTTAGAAAAGATGTTTCAAACTATTCCCCTATGGCACCACTCAATATCTCTCCAATTTTATGAACCAAAGTACATTTCCTTACTCTCACTCATACACATAACCATTTTCCCATTAGAATGTAAGATCCTTGAGGAACAGACCACCTCTACTTCTGTAGTGGTATCTCCAGCACTTAGGCAGTGCTTATGTACCTCAATAAATTCTTTTTACATTCATTGAGGCACAGCTCAATGAACTCCATTGAAGTTAAATACCAAGCAATTTTAATGTGTGAAATCAGTTCAGATGCATGATTTTCTCCATTGTCTTTCAGAAGTCCCAGAAAAGGAGCAAAAATTTACATGGTGAGGTTATGCTAGAGTGAATATTTCAGGTCAGGAAGGTCTAAAAATCAAGGGCAAAAGAGATTCTGGGACAGTAGATAATGAAATGGAATTTAAAAGTATGTTGCATTGTCAGTGGAATATTTTGATCAATGCTTGAGGGGAGGAGGAACTTAAAAATAAGTATGTATTATTTCCCTTTCTCTAAACCTCTCTTTTGATATGAATTTCACATTTGATGACTCTGTGGAACTCAGATTATTTTGTATCCACAACATAGTCTGGGAAAATTACCATGACATCCAGCCCCGTGACAGCATTTCTATGGGTAGCAGACTTTTAGAGGAGCTTTTAACTTGTTCTCCTAAAAATAGTGGGGGTAGGGAATGCAAGAATATCCTATTTGTCCTCTGTTTGCAGTGGGGAGCGTTTATCTTGCCATTATGTAAATCAATTAACTTTCTAGGAAGAGAAATAAACCTCTTATTTTATCCTCAGACATCTATTTACCTTGTCTAAATACACAGATGTCTAAATCCCCTTGCTTCCCAGTTCAACAGCTCCTATGATTTGCACCTGCACTCCACCTAAGGCACAGATAAGGATAGTCAGACCCTTGATCTCATCCTCGCCCACGTGCGTCCCGCCTCCACAGCCCATAACTCTGAAATACCCCTGTCTGACCGTATCTCCCTGTCCTCCTAAGCATTCCCTACTACTCATCCCTCCTAAACCCTTTACAGCATCCTCACTACAACTTCTAGTCTTTTTACACTCGCATACACACCCCCTCAGTTTCCCAAGTTCATTACTCCTGCTCTGATATCACTTTCCTCCTTTAAAAATCTTCAACCTTTAGTTAACCATTCAACTGCACACTGTCCTCAAACTCTGAATCTCTTTCCCTATAAAGCCACTACTGATTATCCTTCTCTGGTCCTAATCCTGGAGTATTTCAACCATCTGCTTTTGCAGCTCCTGAGACTATGCTGCTAAACTCTGCTAGAGGAAGTAAAAAAAAAATCTATGCTGACCATATCCATTACAGATTTCTTATCCAAACTCAATTGCACCTTGACTACTGCCAATCCTTTTATTCTTCTCCAGTGAACTCTCTATCACTCTCCTGACAGCAGCAGCTGTTATGATCTATTCTCTTCTCAGCCCCCTTTATCATCACCCTCCCTATTCTTCTCAGCAGAGGATCTCACCTCATAGCTCACCAAAAAAACTCTAGTCCACTCATTACAATCTCTCACTTCACCTCCCAGTTCCAAACTTCAAATCAACAACAACCACCCTATCCCACCAATACCCCTAATCAATATTTCACTCCAGATCCACCCAAATCTTTTACTGTACTCTCTGGACTTCTTGTTCCATAAAAACAAAATTCCTTTCATATTAAACCATTTTCTTACCACTTCTTCCATCTTCTGGGTTTCAGTGAGACTTTGTTCCCCTTGGATGACAGTGAATTCCTAGCCACCCTTTCCAGCACTACTTGGACTCATACCACCCTTAATCTTAGCTCTCCATTGCCTCTTTCAGATTCTCCTTCTACCACCATTGCTAAGCAACATTACCTCCTTTGAGTTCCATGCTATGCAAATTAACCAGCCAGTTCACATCCTGGTTACCATCATCTGATGATTCTCAGGACGTATGGCTGACACCCTCAATGAGTTCAAGGGCTCGAAGAGTTTTTCTCTCTGCCCTACCTTTTTCCTTCATAATAAGGGATGCCAATATGACTTTTGATGCTCCTTAAATGCCTCCATTTCAGCTTGGTTCTGCCATTACCCAGAACCATTCCACATCCACATTCATAAATTCCCAAATTCCTTTGAAACATGAAACTCATTTATCTAATCATAATTTTTTTTTGTCATTCCATCTCTGTCTATGTCTGGAAACTGTTAAACCTGTTCATCATCCTTACCACAAGTCCCATTCCCTCCATTAGTTCTTTCACCAGTCTTCATCCCTGCACAGGCTACATTCTCTAGATCCCTTGGTGAATAAGTTCAACTCTACACCATCCTCTTTACTCATATCCTTTATTCCTTTGTATTATTGCCAATTATTACCTTACCAAATGCCAACCCTGAAATACGCCCACCATCTGCTTCCTTCATTTTATTCATGTGCTGCTGAATAGAGTTGTAGAGAAACACAGAAATCATCATGATTGAATTCACTACAAATTTATGTTACATGATCTCAACTGGGCCTTCACTGAGATAAGTTCTTCAAAACTTCCTGAGTCTTCCTGACATCACCATTAGAATCTCAGCCTGTTGAGGGGAAGGAGACACTATTTTGTCTTTCTTTGTTTCTCAGGTATTTAACATATTGCCTGACACTTAGTAAGTGATTAATAAATGCATGTTGACTTGACTATTGCCATCCATGGCACTCCCTCCCTAGCCCTCTCAACTAAGGACCTTGTTTGATAATTATTTTTTGTTTTGTTTTGGTGAGGCAATTGGGGTTAAGTGACTTGCCCAGGGTCACACAGCTAGTAAGTGTTAAGTGTCTCAGGCCGGATTTGAACTCAGGTCCTCCTCTGACTCCAGGGCCGGTACTCTATTCACTGCGCCACCTAGCTGCCCTGATAATTATTTTTTAATTGAGAACATTCATCAAGAACTACCTCTTCTCATCTAACATCACTCAGACAACCCCCCCCCACACACTATATCCTCCTTCACTTGTCTTTTTTTTTTTTTTTTTTTTTTTTTTAGGCAATGGGGGTTAAGTGACTTGCCCAGGGTCACACAGCTAGTAAGTGTCAAGTGTCTGAGGCCGGATTTGAACTCAGGTACTCCTGAATCCAGGGCCGGTGCTTTAACCACTGCGCCATCTAGCTGCCCCCACTTCACTTGTCTTGAATGAAGAGGTAGTCCTGCTTGTCAAGGCAAATTTTAACAGGCTCCCTTGATCCCATTCTCTAGCACATTGACTCTTCTAATATCATTATTCTCTCTTTAATCTTTCTTTTATTCCTCTCTAATGGCTCTTTCCTTGTTGCCTACAAACATGCTCATGTCTCCCTTATTCTTAAATAATCTTCACTTGATCCAACCATTCCTACTACCTATCTTCACATATCTCCTCTGTTCTTCTCAGCTAAACTCTTTGAGAAATCCAACCATGCTGAGTAACTCCACTTAATCTCCTCTGTTGCTTTTTACCTCATTATTCAACTGAAACTCATCTCTTCAAAGTTTCCCATGATATCTCAATTGCCATATCTAATGGTCCTTTCTCACTCCTTCTTTTTCAATTCTCTGCAGCCTTTAAAATTGTCAGTTACTATCTCCTTCTGCATGTTCTCTCCTCTTGAGGTTTACATGAAACTGCCTTCTAGTTCTTCTCCTACCTGTCTAACCACTGTTCAATCTCCTTTGCTTTATCTACATCCAGGTCATGTCCTCTTTCTATGGGTGTACCAGAAGTTCCTCTGTCCTGGAATCTCCTGTCTCTTACTTCTATACTATTTCCCTCAGTGATGTCCTTAGCATCCAGGGATTCAACTATCATCTCTACGCAGATGGTTCACAGCTTTATAGAGTCACTCTTAGACTCCCTCCTGAGTTCTAGTTTCACATCATAAACTGCCCTTTGGAGTCAAATATCTCAAACTGAACATGCCCCAAAGAGAATCCATTCTCTCTCCTTGCCCCAGCTCTTTCCTCTTTTCCCCAACTTTCCTGTATTTCAGAGGTCACCATCATCCTTCTAGTCACAAAGGTTCAGAAGTTTATTATCATCTTTTATTCCTCACTCTCACCCCAAATATTCAATAATGATAAATATTGCCAATTCTACTTTTTTAGTATCTCCCATTTATATCCTTTCCCCCTACCTACACAGCTACCACCTTAGTATAAGTCCTGATTACCTCTTATATTGAATTTTCCAATGGCCTTCTAACTGTTCTCCCTTTCTCAAATCTCTCCCCACTCTAACATATCCTTTACTCTGCAGCAAAAGTGATTTATCTTAAAATTAGATGTGACCAGGGGGCAGGTAGGTGGTGCAGTGGATAAAGCACTGGCTCTGGATTCAGGAGAACCTGAGTTCAAATCTGGCTTCACACACTTGACACTTACTAGCTGTGTGACCCTGGGAAAGTCACTTAACCCTCATTGCTCTGAAAAAAAGAAAAAAATTATATCTGACCATCTCACAAGTACTCCTCCACACAGAAAAACAATAGAAGATTAGAAAGGAAGGAAGGGGCCAAGCTGTAAAGGGATTTGAAATGTCAAACAGAAGATTTTACATATTTGATACACATTGCTCAGTTGTTTTTCAAGCAAGTGAAAAGCTCTTCATGACTCCATTTGGGGTCTTCTTGGTAGAGATACTAAACTGATTTACCATTTCCTTCACCATCTCATTTTACAAATGAGAAAACAGAGAGTTGCCCAGGTTCACGTAGGTAGCTAAGTATCTGAGGTCAGATTTGAAATTAGGAAGATGAATCTTCCTGACTCTAGACCTACCATTCTGTCCACTATGCCACTTGATTACCCTTAAGATATGTGTGCATGGGGGCAGCTAGATGGCGCAGTGGTTAAAGCACTGGCCCTGGATTCAGGAGTACCTGAGTTCAAATCCAGCCTCAGACACTTGACACTTACTAGCTGTGTGACCCTGGGCAAGTCACTTAACCCTCATTGCTCCCCCCACAAAAAAAAAAGAAAAAGAAAAAAGAAAGTTCTGCTGAAATCTTATTTGGGCCCTAAAGCTCATCCTATACCAAGCAGTAGAGTTCCAAGGATAGTTTCCTCACCTACTAAGTCCCTAGACAGAGCATAAACCCCACATGGATCTTTAAATAAAAATATGTGTGAGACTCTTTTGACCAAACTGAACAAATGCTACTACCCCCATGTGTTGATTTATCTCATTAATGGACAAAACCTTTGTACATCAAACAATAAATCACTAGCCTTATGAGTGAGAATTTCATTCTAATAATGATTACTTGGCATTTCTGTTGTGTTACATTGTACAAGAAGAATCTGTGAACATTGGAAAGAGCTGTCATTTTGTTGGTGGAGGTAACTCCCAGTGTGAAAATTCCCTACATCATAGAGGCTGAAACCCATCTATGAATTAATAGATACGTCAAAGGTTTACTGACTTGTCCAAGATCAGAGGTGGTATCTGAATTCAATCCTTCCTGATCCAAAACCTAGGTCTCTGTTTTCTCTGGCATACTCCCTCCTAACTTGTATACATTGAATAATGTATAAATCATAATAAATCAATTAAATAATAAATGAATACATGTAAGAATAATGTAAAATACCCCTGGATATATAAACATATGTTTGGAATATATGTGATTCCTCAAAAAGCTATATTGTAAAACTATTAACCAAAAAATTGACTTTTCTCCCTTAAAAGGTTTCTGACCTATGACCTAGTTCATAGGTGTCATGTCATATGATGGTAGCTGCCAGACCATGTGTCAATCCTAAATGAATTATCAAGATCTGTAAAGTAGTTAAAGGCTACAGTACTACAGGAATTGTCTAGCTCAGCTGTGAAAAGAGCGGCCCATCATAAAGGGATATTGTATTTAAATCCTTTGCAGTATTCAGGCCGACTATTCACATTTAATAGGAAACAAAGTCAATCTAAACTTAGACGTCCATTTCCCAACATCTTTCCACAAGCTCTTTCTAAATGTATTAAATAGAAATCAATTGTGTTTATGCAAGACTATCATGTTATATCAGAATTTGAAGAAACTGAACATGACCACACCCACTTTAAGGTCTTTGCCTAAAGAAAGACATTATTAAATCATCAAAACTCACTCCTAACAAAAAAAAGAGTAGAGAACATGTATACCACCACCTGTAGATTACCATCTTGCATTCCTACTTTGGCTAGATCCAAGGAAGTTAAAGTGTATGAATGATTAGCTGAATTGTAAGGACTTACTTTAGCACATAAATCGATTCTGGTTGATTCAATGATATAGAAGTTGTGGGGTTTTATCCCAAGACAAACAGCTACTTACTATCATTTAGGGTACCATCCAGCTGCTTCTGAATCATAAGTAGATCAGCTAGGACAAAACACAGGTTTGAAAGAATTGTTTTGAAGGCAAGAGATAGATTTGTCTGTATTCATACATCCCTCTAACTGTGTCTATTTGCATGTCTCTCCTTCCTCCTAAAAGTGAAGGAGTCAATCTAGCCAATCTGCATAAACCACTAAGCCAACCAAGACAAATGTTTAGGTTTTCAGAAAGTAGTTGGAGAGACAACTGCCTTCCCTAGCTTACTTTTGGATGTGTCTATAACCACAAACTCGTGCGACTCTTGTGAGGGCCCTGATTGCTAAAACCTGACTTTCACTGTTTGCCTGACTTGGTTCCTTTTGGAAAGGCTTGATCCATAGATATAATACTATGCACATCAAAGCAATTCCACACAAGAATTGCTAGAAAAAGACATTCAATGTGGTTTGCGCCCTCTGGCCTAAGGTACCAGAAACTGACACCAGAATCTCTGTTCAGATTTCTGCTCCCTAATCATTATTGCAATTGTATTCAAACCTCAATATGGTTTGTTTATATTTTTATTTTTGACTGAACCTGTGATTTCATAGGTATAGGGAGATACTGATGTAGAACTCTCTGTACAATTTATAATTTGGGGGAATGACCTGGGGCACTGGAAAACGGTATGTGGCAGAGCATGTGACAGAGGACTCAAACACCAGTCTTATCCTGATCTCCCACTTCATCATGCTCTCCTTATCTAGAAAGTACTTTGTAGCTACTCTGAATGCATGTCATATTTGCTTTTCTCTGTACATGTTGTTTCTCTCACATATAATGTAGGGTCCTTGAGGTCAAAGAATGTTTTATTATTCTCCTTCTGTCCTCTTCACTTGTCACAATGCCTGAAACATGATCAAATGGTTATGCAGTTTAACTATTTGGACATTCCATAGCCCAGCCATGTCTGTATATCCTTTGCAACTCTTGCTGATTTTCTCCAGTAAGTTCACCATACAGGGTTCACCCAACCTGCCTATTGCATTCTTTGCTTTCATTTTATGTCATGAGCATAAGTGGAACACTAAGGCTGTCTATCTCTTGCTCATGACAAGCAATAAGCCCATATTCTTGTTTTCTCTTTGGTATTTCCCTTGTGATATCCTTTTTACCTCTTCTACCAAGCTTTTCATTTATTCGTATCCCCTGTGTACTTTTCCATTGTCCATTCTGTAATTCTCATTTTTAATTTAGAGTCAATCAGAAAATAAGCATTTATTAAGTACCTACTATGTGCCAGACACTGGGCTAAGTTCTGGGCGATGAAAGGAAGGAAGCAAAAGACTGTCCCTGCCCTTGAGGATCTTATAATCCTGATCTGGTTTTACTATTCAATTAAGAACTGAGCTCATTGTCTATTAGCAGGGCCTGCCCAATGAGCAAATGCAGATATCTGTCTAGCTTTACATTATAATCTGGACAATATTTATCTTTCATCACTTTTGTAACAAATAATGATCTTGTCAATTGTTCCCATAATTTGTATTTCACTAAGGAGACATTGAAGTGTTCCAGGACTGAATATAATTAGTATGATATCACCTGTAAACAGATTCATTTGGACAACCTCATCTTCTATAAGGAATCCTGGGGGATGGGGAGGATATCTTCCATGATGCTAGAAGATACCTTAGATGAGAAACACATTTTTTGCTTAATATTTTCCTTGATATTAATATTCAAGGCATTGTTAAATAATATTATCTCCCTAGAGCTCTTTCTCATGGACTTTTATTATTTTAATATACTTATGGGAGATAACCTTGTTTATAGTGAGCCTTTAAAGCTAAATTTTGTCCTACCAAGTCAAATATTTGCTAAAAATCAATACAGAAGGAACATGAAGGGATCTTATCTTTCCTACATCTTTCACTCAACTGGGTGAATCTAAAGATATTGCCTATTGTAGAAAATGTCTTGAGAAATCTGCCCGTTTCCCTATTATGTTTTCATCAAGGATACTCTTGCTACATACATAAACCAGTCCATGAAGAATTTATAGAAATGAGACTTGCAGACTACTAGTGTTTTTCCTTCTTGTTTTTTGTTATTGTTTGTTGATTGTGTTGTTGTTGTTGTTTTGGTTGGGGGCCTGAGGGGTAACAGAGATTATTTTTTAAGTTCTGTTCATTCTTTCCAATTAGGATCTCCCCTTTTCACTATCTTGAGAATAAATCACTGAGTGCCTTTGAAAAGGAGAAATATAGAGAGTGAAATACATATTTCTGAAAATTATTCATCCTCTGTTAATACTAAATGTTTGCCCAGAGGCACTGAATTTCTCAGATGAAAGGTACTGTGTAAGTACGAGGTGCTACCATTATAAATGAATATCACTAAAAATTTGTCATTTTCCTACAGTGAGTGAAAGCTTCAGCAAGAAAAAAGAAAACTGCTCCTGACTGGCCACAACAGCAGACTGACCAGAACAGAGAATGGAAGCTGTGATTAGCAATAATACAAATGTAAATGATTCTGCAAAATATTAGAGAAGTCTTCAAAGCCAAAAAGTTCATGGTCAATGCTTCTTCCAGGCTATTCCTTAATGAACATGAGAGGAATGGTCCCTGCTTCTCCTACTCTGACCTCATATGTCAGATTAACGCCTCACATTAGAAATCATTTAATCCAACCCCTTCTTATTAGAGATGAGGAAAGCGGGAACAATAGAGGTTAAGTGACATGTTCAAGGTCACACTGCCTGCAAGTACTTGAGCCAAGATTTTAGCCTTGGATTTCTAACTATAAATGCCTGTGCTTGTTCCATTACACCAGAGTAAGTGGCTGAATGCCTCGTTAAAAGGCCTTGGGTGCCTTTTAAGCCCATCAATCATGTTCTGTCACTGAGATCGTCATTTGGAATGAGGTCAAAGAAGATAGATGCTGTAGGGGAATGGCTGCCTAAACTTTGATTCGGGTCACCTTCACTGGAAAAATAGACACTAGTGGCAGACCACACATTGTGCTCCTCGCCCTAGGGAAAGACAAGAAAAGAATTCAAGGATGTCATTACCATCCATCCATTTGTTTTTTTTTTTCAGTCAATCAGTCTTTTATTCAATAAACATTGATTAAGAATCTATTATGTTCAAGGCCCTAGTAATATAATGCAAAAACAGAAAAGTCCCTGACCTTAAGTAGCTTGTATTCTGTTGCAGGCATACAAGTAAATAGAAAGGTGGTTGGTTTGAGGTTTTTTTGTTTGTTTTTTGCAAGGTGAAGTCCTAACAGCTGATAAAAAAAAAATCTTCCTGGTAAAGGAAGTAGCCTCCAGACTGAGCCTTTAAAGGAGCTACACATTCTAAGGAACAGAGATAAGGAGGCTAAATGTACAAGGTACAGAGAGAAACCTGTGCAAAGCCAAGGAGGCACAGAATTGGATGAAATATGCATTTATTCATTATCCAATAAACTCAAAAAGAATATTGTTGCTATGATAGATTTTTGTAGTAGCAAGAAGTTTTAGATTACTATAAGCATTATTCTCTGCTATGAAAAACCATTTCTTTAACAACAGTATTTATTAGTACTTTTTAAGTAAAGAAACCTATTTATCCAAGTCAATAGCAAAAAAAAAGACCCAGAAATCAAAGAAAGTATACTATGGAGAATGTATACCCAACACCACTGAGTGAAGACACTCTGCCATTGGGAGTATAATAACTGCCCAAACAAGAAAATCCTGAACCTCCACCCCAGGGTAAATTTCCCAAAATCACTAGTGTAACAAGTTGGGGATAGGGACATGTTGGAGACTGACAGCTCCTCTCATGTGGACTTCTTCCCAAAGTCTTATTCTCCCTTCAGCAACCTGGAGCAGGGTTGGCATCATCCATCTTCTCTCTTGCAGCTGGAAACCAAAAGCTCCCTCAGCTCCCTCAAAGAAGCTTCACAAATAAAACATCCTGAAACTAGAATCAAGGTGCCTGCTTTTTCTTCTTTGTAAAATAGTTATGATAATTGTTTATGCAAATGGAAAGGGTATTCTTGACATAAAACAGGAGAACAGAAACAGTTTAACATGTAATCTCCCAGAGCAGACCATATGTTTCAGTCACACCACTGACCAAGACATGTGGAGATCCTGGGGATATAACATTGACTGTACTGATCATGTGTTACTTTCTAAAAAACATGTGACTTGGTACCAAAAAAAAAAGAAGTCTCATAGGCTTTCCTCATCAATATTTGCCCTTTGAAGTAACACATGAGTCTATGACCAATGGGATAAGGGAGGTAACTATTCAGTGATTTGAATATCAGCATCAAGTAAGGCATAAAACAGGAAGATATATACCCAAATAGTGTGTATCCCTGTGTCATTGAAAATGTCCTGGGCATATCTGAAGCAAAGGATAGGAAAGGCTTTCTTATGGACAATAATTTTCACAGACACCATTGTGACAAATGCATCAAACTCCAAAATAATTCAAAGCCTCCTCATTGAAGTCTATGATTTCTCAAACAAGATCAGCCTAAAAAAATGTGTAGATAAAAAATACATATTGCCCAAACTACAAAATGGAATTGGATAGGCAGCATAACAATCCATCAGAATATGTACAATATCTATCCCCTAGACTATTATGCCATAAATGTGATATAATATATAATATATATAAATGCACACATACATATGTGTATATGAGCATATACATGTTGTGAATTAGGTTACATGACCTAGTGGTCACAAACATGTGTGTACATGTTATGTACATGTGTTTATGTATACATATGGATATATATATACACATGTGTTTGTGTATACACAGTTTCTTTGCCTTTACTTTAAGTCTGTCCAAAACATCTTCCCCAAAGAGGCAAATACCCATGTGGACATATATCTTCCTATTCTTTTTCTAACTTTATGGATACATCTGTCATAGACTCTTGTATGACTTCAAAGGAGAAAATTTGCTGAAAGAGACTTTAATAGTTATGATTTTTTTCAAATTCACATTTACATGCATGTATAGGTATACATACATACATACATACATACATACATACATACACATTATGGCAACTACTATAGATAATGAATCAAGTACAAAATTTAACAGAAGGAAGGAGGACAATGGGGTATATCTCATTTGGAAAACTGCATAATAGTTTCAAAAATTTCATGCTAATCACTGGCACAAAAACCCACTGATAATCTTTCATTGATGTCTTAGAACAATGGAATACCATGAGTGAAAAAACTTAAAAACCAACAGAAGCCCAAAAAACAAGAGAAAGCTGAGCAGTAGTTGTGACCAGACTGTAGCATATTACTAATGATGACTCACAAAGGATAAATATAATAAAACACATGGCAGGAACAAGAGTTGGGACAATCAAGAAGCCAGAAAGAATTGAAAAACAAGAGGATGTCTATCAATTGGGGACTAGCCAAACAAACTGCAGTATATGATAGTGATGGAATATTATTGTGCTATGAGAAATGACAGGCAGGATGACTTCGGAAAAACCTGTAAAGACTTACAAGAACTGAAGCAAAGTGAAGTGAGTACAACCACGAGAACATTGTATACTTTAAAGGCAATATTGTAGATGGAGAATTGTGAATGACTTAGCTATTCTCAGCATCATAATGATCTAAGACAATCCCAAAGGACTTATGATGAAGTATGCAATCAGTCTCCAAAGAAAGAAGTGATACTGCCTGAATACAGACTGAAGCATGCCATTTTTCACATTCGTTCTTTTTCATAATTCAAATCTTGTACAAAATTGCTAATACAATTATGTTTTACATGATTGCACATGGATAAACTATATTGTATTGCTTACTATCTCAGGGAGGGGACAGGGGATGGAGGGTGGGAATGATAACATTTGGAACTCAAAACTTTTTTTAAAGGTTTAAAAATTATTTTAATTTGTAATTGTGTAAAAATAAAATATTATATAAAAAGAATCAAAGATAGTACCAATGGGCAGCCTAAGTCCTACACCGCTATCCACAAAAATATCAAAAGATCTTGAGGAAGGTCTCCATTGTAATGAGTGGATCCTCTGAGGAAGGCTCCCAAAAAATAAAGGCTGCTCAGTTTGGAGGTGAAGTCCTATAGTAGATAAGTCTAGGAAAACATTTCTGACCTATATGAAGAAAATTAATCATTTCAAAGTGCATCAATAGGTTCACTACTTTGGAACAGCTAAATCACCTTCAAGCATACAAACTTATACATAGTTAAGTATACAATTTAAAACCATCATAGTTTGCTACATCTATGCTCACCAAGGATCTACCTTTATTTTTGAATTACGATAACAATGAATGCCCCAATAACATCTCCATGTTGAACAAACTGATAAATTATTCTATTTCACTTACATAAAGTATAGTACATAAACACATAAGTTTTCCTTTGGTTTTAATGTAATAGAGGAAAAATTCACCCATCTATTAAATCATGAAGATCCATCAATTCCATCCAATTTCAAAATCATAGGAAAACTGTCAGAACCTCTGTACCTAAATTATATACGAAATGACACCCACTGTCTATTAAAAAGAAAAAGAAAAAACCTTTCCCAATAAGGGAAAAGGGATACTTCAATTCTTCCCCAAATCTATGTCATCTTTTACTCTTCCAACTTCAACCACCCCCCCAAAGCAAAATTATCTCTTTGATCTGAGATTCATACGCAGGGATTGAGACTGTCAAAGTAATGTCATTCAGAAATGCATTCGGTGCATCCATTACCATCACATACGTGCCTTGGTCTTTTTATCTCTAATCCACTCCTCGTATTGGCACCAGTTATATCATACAAGTTCAATGTACTACAGCTTCTGATCATATTTTCTGCATCCTGGCACATGAGAATACTATTGAGCCCATGAATGGGAGCACTCTGAATCACAGATAAATTTTTCTCATAGAAACTATTACTGGTTTGGACTTGAAGCATGAGACCCTCTGAGTAGAAATATTTTGACCAAAATAAATAAAAAAGAAAAAGTGGAAAGGAGTCAAACAGGCAATTATTTGTAATAGAAAAAACTATTGATTTTCCTTTTTGATACATAGTCTAAATTATCCCTCAAGAAAAGTAGTAATGCATCTTTAAACAGATTTATTGGTGCTGGGAGGGGGGAGAGTGTGTTATTTAACTCCAATGCTATTGGATTTTTCTTTTGTGTTAGATATAGAGATAGAACACAGACATATAGGAAAGGGGGTTCATTCAAGGATCAAAACCATTCTAGGTTCTGAAGTATAGTAGTATAGTATTTTCTTTCCAAAAAGCAGTCAGAGTTTATGAATAAAAGATGGTTTTTCTGACTAAATAAATTATATCACAGATTTACAATAAATACATTTTTCACGAGATTTAACGTTCCAGTGGGGGAAATGAATGTAGCACATTGACTCTCCCAGTGTTACTTTTACCTTTAACTTCTTTGTAATAAAGTGTTTTTCCCCTGCCTCTGGAGTTTCACACTTTCTCTGAATCTGGGAATCAAAATCTCCTCTTCAACCGGGATTTCCTCCCCTCATTCCTCTTCATATCCTTTCCATTTCTCCTACATCTGTGCATATATACATATATACAAATATACATATAAATGCATATACCTACATGCACATGCATGTGTATATTTGGTAAGGGAAGGAGGGAATGAGCAATCTTTAAGTACCTACTTCTGCACTGTGCTAAGTACTTTACAAATATCTCATCTGATCCTCACAACAATATTATAAGATAGGTGTTGTGTATATATATATATATATATATATATATATATATATATATATATATATATATATATATATATATATATATACACACACACACACATATGTGAGCAGATGTAGAGATATATACTTGTGTGTATATGTATATGTATATACATAGAATGTATATGCATAGCCTTTATATATATAGACATATATACATATAATGTCTCTGTGTGCATCTATATAGTTTATCTATACATGTGCATCTACATAGAAAACGCATGTGTGTACACATGTATTTTACATATGTGTACATATAGATTTTATATACACATGTATGTTTATGTGCATTTATACATTATGTTGTATAAATAAATACAGTTTTATATACACATATTTTAAAAGAGTCAATGGGAAGGGAAGGTACATTATGTATCTTTCATGTAGAAATCTTCTACATACTTTTAAGAGGGTCATCAGAACCTATCCATTGGAACAAATTGAATATTAGGGCACAGGAGTTATGGATTCTAGTCCTAAATATTGGTTAGTGACCTTGGCACAGTCACCTCACCCAGGTTTCATCATCTATCAGTCAGAAGTAATCCCAGATGTCCTTGCTAGACTGTCACAAAGAAAAACTACTCAAGATCATTGGGAAGCATTTTTCAAGTAAAGTGTTCTAAAAGACAATAAATAAAGCCTAGTTACTATCTACTATTTGTTCCTTACAAATTCAGCAGGGAGAAGGTTTTTATTTTGGTTTTGAATAACCACCAAATTCCAACTAACTAGGAATTCTCTCACCAGAATTCAGGCAGAACTAATCTAGTCTTAATTACAAAGAAGAAAATGTTAAGATGGTTCTCATCCCCCTCCCCATCTCATCTCCCTTGGTATTAAATGGCTATTCCCAGAGGATATAGCTTGTACCCATTTAACATATCTGGCCTTCCCTTTTCTCAGGGATAATAATTCTTTCGCTTCTTGTTTGGAGCATTCTGTTTATTTTGTTAATTCTTTGATTTTGAAATTCAGCATATTCTAGCTCAGAAACAATCATTAACAAATCCAACTGTGCAGTGGGTAAACATCTGTCTGGGTGATACACTCTGGCTTAGTGTCTATAGAATTAAAAAGTCACCTACCCTGCCAGAAAATTAAGATAAGAATTACTTTGGCTACAATATCCAAAAAACCTGAAATCACGGGAGATTTATTAGAAATCTTGGACATGGAATCATAGGATCTAGTTTTTAGTCTTGGCTCTTATTACCAAGAGCAAGTGACTTAATTCATCTAGGCCTCAGTTTCTTAATTTAAAAACTGAAAATGATAAAAATAATAATAATATGATTATGTCCATATGATCCAACTCACAGTGTTGCTAGAAGGGAAATATTTCTTTAATGCTAAATAACTATATAAATGTGAGCTTATAATTATTGTCACACCATTCCTTCCATTTTTCTCTATGAAGTAAAGATAGAAATAATTCTGAGACAACTCACTATTATTTTCTTATATTCATGATCTGTGGACTATGGAACAGGTGGATAAAATAACTTTTTATAGTTTAACCAAGATATGAGGATATAAGCTCATCTTCTGGAGACTCACTAAAAGCATCAACATTATAACTCCTATAATAGGCAAGATGATGGTGACAAATCATGCTGTTCCTGTGGGAATTTGACTTCTTCCACGAGGTCTTTATTTTAAAAGCTTTTCTGTTACATAGAACTTACGTTTTATGAATATTTGGAACAGTGACATCTTTTTAAATGATTGTTCTTCAGATCTTATGGATCAGTGCTATGTCCTGGCAACTGTGGGTTATAATTTGGTCAGTTATAATGCCCTGGTTTCAATGTAGCATATTGGTTGAGTTTTTCAGGATATTTTGAGGGCTGTATTTGTTGTATTATGACTTGTTGTCTATCATGAAAGAAAGTAAGCTTCTGATGTATAATTTTCACCACTTGCACCTACCTTGGTAGGTATTCACAAAATAACAAAATTTGAGAAAAATAGAATTGGAGAGTTTGAACAAAATTCAGCCACCACCTAATCCAGCCTACCCACAAATGAAATCCACATTATAACCTGCCTAACAAGTAACTGTCAAGCAGACTGTTAAGTGGTATGGTGGATAGAGCACTGGGTCTGGAGTCAGGAAACCCTGAGTTCAAATCTGGCTTAAGATACTTACCATTTGTAGCCCTAGACAAATCACTTAACCTCTGCCTGACTGAGGTTTCTCAACTGGAAAATGGAGACAATAATTGCACCTTTTCCCCAGGGTTGTTGCAAAGGTTAGAGGAGATAATAGTTACATTATATGGATGCTCTTTTTGTAGTTGCAAAGAATTGGAAATTGAGGGGATGCCCATCAACTCAGGAATAGTTGAATAAATTGAGGTATATGATTGTGATGGAATATTATTGTGCCATAAGAAAGAACAAAGGGAATGGTTTCAGAAAAACTCAGGAAGACTTATATGAACTTATATGAAGTGAGGTGAGCAGAACCAGGAGAACATTGTATGCAGTGACAGCATTATAACAATAATCAACTGTGGAAGACTTAACTACTCTGATCAATGGAATGATCCATGCCAGTTCTAAAAGACATGATGAAAAATGCTGTCCACCTCCAGAGAGAGAACTGATGAACTGTTTTCCATGTTTATTTATCTGCTTATGTTCAAGAACTTTGGACTTTCTTCTTCTTACTGAAATCTTTGGTAATATCAATCTCCCCAACCCTGTACCCATTGTGTTGTCTATTGCTCACTTTCTATCTCCATCCCCTGTGATGGCAATTTCCTTAGGGACTAGATCTAAAGCATACCAACCTCTTCCTACACTGGGCAATCAAGGTTCACCAGTTTAGGTCTCTGTCCCAAGTGACTTTTGGGTCGTCAATACTGGTTCCAGCTAGATGCTGTCTTCTTTCCCTCAGGTTTATTGAAGTATTGTAGCTCTTTCCCTCCCCCCCCCCCAAACGTTGTATCTTGTCCTAGAATATTGTCCTGCTTCCTCTGTTCCTTAGTTCTTTGTCCTGACACTGACATTTCAAATTTTTGCAACATTGGTGTTATAGGATTGTTGTGCCTAGCAATAGTGTGGGAGGTGGAGGAGGGTCAATGAGCATCAGTTTATGGATTTTTGGTTTTCTCTTTTAACCTTTTTCTATTTTAACCTTCTTTTGGATTCTGGATGTCCTATACTATTGAGATCACTGAACTTGCATTGTCTTTGACACATAATTTCTGTTTTAGAGAGGTTTGAGAGGTTGTGGGAAATCACAGAAATAACTAGTTTTCCATCTTGTTGCTCACATGACACAGAAGTCCCTTCATATCTCATCTTAACCAGAATTGTATAGAATTAATGAAACACGGGGCTTATCATCTTAAAGAAGCAATGTAAATATTAACACTTCCTTGCCAAAAAAGGTGAAGAGTATTTATAGACATTCTTAGAGTCTATAATAAATAGGTTAAAAAACCTACAGCAATACTTTTGGAATGAGCAAACATATAGACATCACTTCCCTGAGCAATTGTAAAGGCTAATAACAATGAAACACTGTTTTACATGAACAGTACAAGCAAAAGTGGTTTATCTCTGGACAGAGCCCATGAAATACTTAAGATACAATAAAAGAATCAAAAGATTTTCCATAGACAACATTAACAAGAAATCAGCCAATATGTTCAATAAAGAAGCATTGAATAAAAGACCAACTCATGAGGATTTGTTTATGGAAATAATAGGGGTTTTTTTTGTTTGTTTTTTGTTTTTGTGGGGCAATGAGGGTTAAATGACTTGCCCAGGGTCACACAGCTAGTAAGTGTCAAGTGTCTGAGGCTGGATTTGAACTCAGGTCCTCCTGAATCCAGGGCCAGAGCTTTATCCACTGCCCCACCTAGCTGCCCCCCAATACTAGCTTTTATAATTACAATTTAGGTAATAGAAAGAGTTGCCAGTAATTAACAAAAGGGTTATCCTTAAGGAGCTCAGTGTTTGTAATCAATGCAGATTCTATAAGGAAAAAAAAAGGTCACAAGAGGTTGCAAAAAAAGTAGTATCTATACAAGAGTAGTGGGTTTCCTTTCCTTGAAGCTCTTTAGCCTAAGAAAGGAAAGAAAATAAGCATTTATTAAGCACCTAATATGTGCTAGGTATTTTATAACCATCTTTTATTTTAATTGTTTATTTTTTGACATTTTTTAACTTTGAGTTTCAACTTCCCTCCCTCCCTCTAGCTCCTTCCCAACCCATTAAGGCACACAATATGATTCTCTTTTTACATGAGAAGTCATACAAAACATATTTCCATATTAGCCATGTTGTAAAAACACAAAGAAAGAAAAAATATGCTTCAATCTGCACTTGCATCTTCAATGTTGCAAAGTTTTGAAGTGGCAGTGTCAGGACAAAGCACTATGGAACAGAGGAAGCAGGACAATATACTAAGACAGGATACAATGCTGTATGGGGAGGGGGTGGAGGGAAAGAGTTACAATACTCCACTAAACCTGAGGGAAAGAAGATAGCATCCAGCTGGGGCCAATATTGACCACCCAAAAGTCACTTGGGACAGAGATCCAAGCTGGTGAACCATGAATTGCCCAGTGTAGAAAGAAGGTGAGATGCTTTTGATCTAGCTCCTAAGGAAACTACCATCACAGGGGATGGAGACAGAAAGTGAGCAATAGGCAAAATAATGGGTACAGGGTTGGGGAGACTGAAATTGCCAAAGATTTCAGTAAAAAGAAAGCCCAGGGGACAGCTAGGTGGTGCAGTGGATAGAGCACCGGCCCTGGAGTCAGGAGTACCTGAGTTCAAATCCGGCCTCAGACACTTAACATTTACTAGCTGTGTGACCCTGGGCAAGTCACTTAACCCCAATTGCCTCACTAAAAAGAAAAAGAAAAAAAAAAGAAAGCCGAAAGATCTTCAACATAAACAGATTAATCAACAGGGGAAACAGTAACAACAGAAGGAAATACGGTGTTTAGAGCTAGTAAATTAGTTCAAACATATATGAATACATACTATAAGACTCCATTAAGTCTGAGAGAAACAGGACAGTTGGGGCCAGTTCTGACCACTCAAAAGTCAGTTGGGGCAGAGACATAGGCTGATGAACTTTGAATTGCTGGGAACTAGTGTAGGAGGAGGCTAGGATGCTTTAAGATCCAGCCTCAAAGGAAACCACAATCAGAAGGGAGGGTGTCAAAAATGTGTGATAAGGAAAATAAAGAGGAAGGGGAGAGTCTGAAAGTACAAAAGATTTCAGGAAGAATAAATCTCAAAGGCCTTGAACATAAGCTGATAATCCAACAGGAAAACCAGTAACAAGAGAACTAAATATGGCCCCTAGATCTCTAAGCAAGTTCAGGCATTTATGAATAAATACTGCAAAATGGAGTAAAATGATCTAACACTTGATGAGGCAGAGAAGTCTGTGGAATTTAAGGGAAATGTGGAAATACAACATGCTTTTTCTGAGTGATTGAAAAGAGAAATGACAATTATGAAAGAAAAACTTACAGCCTGCACAGCAAAAAATAATGGGCAGAATAGAAAAACTGAAATCTGCAATGGCAAGCCTTATCAAAGAAACAAAAGAGATAACAATAGATTAGAAGTGCAAATACACAGAAGTGATTGACAATATAGAAGAAGAGGAGCAAGAAACAATAACATTAAAATAAAATATGCTTAGTATGTGAGCAAAACAGTGATCTTAATGACAAGATACATAGAAAAAAACCTAAGGATCATAAGTCTACCAGAAGAATACAACAGGACAAGATGCTCAATGCCATAATGCATGAGATAATATACAAGAGACCTGCTTAGAACTAATGAACATAGAAAATAAAATATCCATTTGAAATAACTCATGGATTATCTCCAGAAAAAAAAAGAATACTGCAAACTACAAAACACAAAGTATTTAACTTAAACAATTTAATATAGAAACAAAAGATTTTTAAGCAATCAAGAGACTTTCAAACATAAAGATGAGGGAATTTGAATAAAGCAAGATTATTCTGCACCTACTAGAAAATATAAGAGGGAATGGAATAATGTGTCCCAAAGAGTAATGGAACTCATGAAGTACAGTTTACACTACATACTCTTCAAATCTGAATTTAACCTTAAAAAAAGATGGATGTTCAATAATAAAGTAGCATTTGAAATATTATTTAAGCTGAAAAGCTTCTGTAAAAAAAATAAAACAACATGAATGCATCTAAGATAAGAAGGGAAGTGGTTGAATTGGTAAAAAAAAATCTTTACATAATTCTCTGAAATGGATTTGGTATCCAAGACATAAAAATTAATAAGTATATAAAACTAATATATATTCCTCAATAAATGACCAAAGATTATTAAGAAACAGTTCATAAGAGAACTGCAAAGCATACATAACCACAAGAAAGACTTCTCTAAGTTGCTAATAATAAGAGAAATCCAAATCAAAACAACCCTAAGATTTCACCTTAGAACCTAAAAATTGGCAAAGATGAAATAAAATGCAACAGTCGATGTTGAAGGGGTTGTAGAATGGTAGACAGATTAATACATTGTTGGTGGAGCTGTAAAATAACACCACAATTTTAGAAAGAAATGTGCAATTATGCAAATTAAGTGACTAAAATATACATACCCTTTGAAGTAGAGACTGGACTGATATCCCTAGGGAGCCACTGGTAAGAAGAAAGTTCCCATACACTCCCAAAATTTGTAGTCATACTTTAGTGATAATTAAGCATTGAAAAGAAAGTAGATGCCCATTGACTGGGAATTGGCTAAACAAATTGCAGAACATGAATGGAATGGAATTTTACTGTGTTTTATAGATGACGTGTGTGATGAATACAGAGAAGCATAAAAAGATTTACATGAACCTAATGGTAAGTGAAGTAAACAAGGCCAATAAAACAACATGCACAATAAATAAAACAATATAAATGAGAGAGAAAAAAAAAACAACTACACACCCCCAAAATTAAAAATGAATGTAACAAAATTTAAAAGATCAAGCATGGGGCAGCTAGGTGGCGCAGTGGATAGAGCACCAGCCCTGGAGTCAGGAGGACCTTAGTTCAAATCCAGCCTCAGACACTTGACACTTACTAGCTGTGTGACCCTGGGCAAATCACTTAACCCCAATTGCCTCACCAAAAAAAAAAAAAAAGATCAAGCATGATTTGAATGAAAAGAGATAAGAAAATACCACCTTCATAGGGGTGAGAAGTCCACAGTTGTTACACATTGTGCATGTTTTTCACTGTACTGATAAGATGTGCTTATTTTTTTCTCTCTAAAAATATTGTTATGTAGAATAGCTCTCCAAGAGAGGAAAGGAGAAGGACACGAGATAATTATGATGTAAAAAGCAGAAAATATCAATAAAAATTTATTTTATAAAATAGTTGGAATGTGAAAAGTCATAAAGAAACCCATCTCTTATAAATACTCAGTCAATGGATAAAAAAGCAACAAATCCAGATCCAAAGAGAATCATCAGTAACCCCTTTATCATGATCATGATTTTATGTGTGTGTGTTTGTATGTATGTATATGTGTGTGCATGTATATATGCCACAGGTAATAGAAAAGAGGTCCTCCTAGCCAAGCATTCATGGTTTCAGATGAATAAGCCATAGAAATACTCTTACTAAGGATGGCTGATACAACTCTAAGCAGGGACACTGAAGCCAGACAGCACCCTTAGCAAAGAAACACTAGCAGAGATTAAAAACCAGTGGCAGGATTTCAAAAAATAGAAGTTGAAACCAAACAGGGGTTAACCATGCCATTTCAGAGTTCAAAAGGGAATAGAGCCTGGACTTGGCACAAAGCCACAAATCAAGACCTAAGGCTAGTAATAATATTAAACAGAAGAAGACACTAAGTACTATAAAGAGATATAGAGTTATGAGATGCCCAAGAGGTAAACCCAAAAGAAAGTAACTCTATGAGTACAGGAAGAAACACAAGAGTGGTGAAATAGCTTAATTACAATGACTACAAGAATACTTAGAAAAAGTTAAGTGAGAATTTTAAAAAGGAGATAAGTAAAATAAGAGTTTTCTAAGAATAAATTGGAAGGAGAAGTAATAGCTTAGAAAAGAACATAGGGAACATTACTCAAATAGCCATCTCCCTGTAAATAGAATAAATCAAATAGAACACAATGACTCCATCAGACAGCAAGAAATATTAAAACAAATCAAAACACTGAAAAAACAAAAGACTCAGTTAAATATTAACTATGTAAAACTACAGACCTGGAAAACCAGATATTTTAAGACATCATTCTCTTTCAAAATCATGACCAAAATTTTGAAAGCCTTCATACAATATTTCAGTAAATCATTCATCAAAATCATTCAGATTGACAAGAATTAGAGGACAAAATTGAAATCAATTGAATCCATTCAGGTACTGAAAGGAATTCCAAAGGGAAAATTTCCATGAATGATTTTCAAAATCATGAGTTTCTAAGTCCAACATAGACACATAAGTATGTGTGTATATGGATGTATATTTGTGTATTGTATGTATATATATATTTGTGTGTTGTATGTGTGTATGTGTGTGTATTGCTTCCAGAGAGATAATGCAAATATAAATGAAATATAGTAGAGATCACACAAGACTTTGTAGTAACTATATAAAAAAGACAGTGGATAATAGCTTTTGGGGGGATGAAGTAGACCAGAAAACACCCTCAGAAGAAGATAACAAAGTCAAAGCTCCTATGTCTAAAACTTCCAAGAAAAATACGAATTGGGCTCAGGACATAGAAGCACTCAAAAAGTACTTTGAAGATAAAGTGAGAGAGTTAGAGGGGAAAATAAGAGAGGTAGAGGAAAAAATAAAAAGAGAAATGAAAGTGATGCAGGAGGGTAATGAAAACATAGTCAACAGTTTGAAAAGCCAAATTGGCCAAATGGAAAAGAAGGTACGAAAGCTCTCTAAAGAAAATAATTGCTTAAAATTTAGGATTGGGCAAACAGAAGCTAATGACTTTATGAGAAATCAAGACACAATTAAGGAAATCCAAATGAATAAAAAAATAAAGGGAAATGGGAAATATCTCCTTGGGAAAACAGCTGACCTAGAAAATATATCCAGGAGAGATAATTTTAAAGTTATTGGACTACCTGAAAACCATGATCAAGGAAAGAGCTTAAACATCATCTTCCAGGAAATTGTCTGGGAAAATGCCCTGATATTCTAGAATCAAAAGGTAAAATAGAAATTGAAAGAATCCACAGATCACCTCCTGAAAGTGATCCCAAAATGAAAACTTCCAGGAATATTATCGCCAAATCCCAGAGCTCCCAGGTCAAAGAGAAAATATATCATATAGCTAGAAAAAAAGAATTTAAATACTGTGGAGCTACATTCAGGATAACACAAGATCTGGCAGCTTCTATATTAAAGGATCAGAGTGTATGGAATATGATATTCCAGAGGGCAAAGGAACTGGGATTACAAACAAAAATTGCCTACTCAGCAGAACTGATCATAATCTTTCAAGGAGAAAATGAGACTTTAATGAAAAAGAGGACTTTCAGGCATTTGTGATGAAAAGACCTAAACTAAATAGAAAATTTGACTTTCAAATACAAGATTCTAGAAAAGCATTAAAAGGTAAACAGGAAAAAGAAATCATGAGAGATGTTAAAAGGTTAAACTGTTTACATTCATAAATAGGAAGATGATACTTTTAACTCATAAGACCTTTATCAGGATTAGGGTAGCTGAAAGGAATATACTTAGAGGGCACAGGTGTGAATTGAATATGGATGGATGATATCTGTAAAGCATTTATTTTTTCTTTATTATTTTTTTGTGGGGCAGGCAGGGTGGGGTGACATGTCTGGGGCCAGATTTGGGCTCAGGGCCTCCTGGGTTCAGGGCTGGTGCTTTTTCCACTGTGTCATCTAGCTGCCCTGTGATGACATCTTTGTTTTTTTACTTGGTGAGGCAATTGGGGTTAAGTGACTTGCCTAGGGTCACACAGCTAATCATTGTAAAGGGTCTGAGGCCAGATTTGAACTCAGGTCCTCCTGAATCCAGGGCCAGTGCTCTATTCACTGTGCCACCAAGCTGCCCCCATGATGACATCTTTAAAATAAAATTAAGGGGTAAGAAGAATGCAGTGGAAGAAAGTGAAAGGGAGAGGTGGAATAGGGGTAAAGTAGCTCACATAAAAGAAACAAGAAAAAACTTATGGAATTGAGGGGAAGATAGGAAAGGAGCAGGGGAGTGAGTAAGCCTTGCTCTCATCAGAATTGGCTCAAAGAGGGAATAATACACACACTCAAGAGGGTATAGTAATATATCTTGCCTGGGGTAAACTGGGAGAAGGGGATAAAGGGGGAGAGGTGAAGGAAGGAAGGGCAAATTGGGGGAGGAGCAGTCGGAAGCAAAATACTTTTGAGGAGGGATAGGGTGAAAGAAGATAGAAAAAAGAGTAAATATCAAGGGGAGAGAATAGGATGGAGGGTAATACAGTTAGCAATAGTAACTGTGAAAGAAATGATGAGCAGGATGCCATCAGAAGGACTTTATTAAAAATGTAATCCATCTACAGAGAAAGAACTGATGGTATCTGAATACAGATTAAAGTATAAGGTTTGTTTGTTAGTTCCTCTTTCTAAAGTTATTTTATTTGTTTTCTTGCACAACCTGACTAAGGTGGAGATGTTTTGCATGACTGCACATGCATAACTTATATTGAATTGCTTGATTTCTTAGGGAGGGGTGGGGAGGGTGGGAGGAAGAAAATTTGGAACTCAAAGTTTTAAACAATCGATGTGAAAATTTGTTCCTACATGTAACTTGGGGAAAATTATAAATAAATAAATTTATATTTAAAAAATCATGGAATATAATATTCCCAAAGGCAAAAATGTTAAAGGATTACAAATAAGAATAATTTTAGCCTGAAAAAAATGAATTTAATCCAACATAGAAAACAAAGAATCTTTAATGGAATAGAGGATTTTTATGTATTCCTGATGTAAACATCAAACCTGAGTAGAAAATCTGAAATGCAGAAAGAGAAATTAAGAGAAAAGTAGAAAGGTAAATTTTAGCAGTTAGGAAAGTCTTAACAAAAAGAAAATTCCTACATTCTAATAGGAAGTGGAGACAGATGCCCCTTCAGAATATTAACATCTTCAAGGGTCATAAGGGGTAACCAAATTGCTAATATAAATCATTTCAAGTCAATAAGAATTTATTAATTACTTACTTTATATCAGAAGCCTTTCCAGTAAGATTATTACTAATATTTATTATTTTGTATAATATTTTATTTTCCCCAATTACATGTTAAAACAATTTTTAACAATTTTATTAGCTTTGAGTTCCAAAATCTATCCCTCTCTTCTTCCCTTTCCTCCCTATTTATAACTACTTTGAATAATTTAAAAACTCAGATAAATGCAATAACTAAACACAATTCTAGAAGATGAATGATGAAGCATGTATCCTACCTCCTGACAGAAAAGTGATGGACTACTTATGACAAATGAGGTACAGTTTTAGACATGGCCAATGTGTGAATTTGTTTTACTTAACTATAAGACCTGATATAAGGGAGGATTTTTTTAAAGGAGAGATAAGAGTATTGAGATGGAATGAATGCCAATGATAGAGATGCCAAAAAAGAGGGGGGAATGGAACCTAGTGTAGCATTTTTAAAATACGTAAAATGAGAGATCAGAAAGTGACAGAGAGAAACACAGACAACTCCCTTACTTTAGAACTAATATGTTGAATTAAGTATGTGCTTTTAAATAATATGCAAAGTGAACATAACAGAAATTTGCAATGTATTATATGGACGTGTTTATGTTTGTGTTTGTCAAGGTCAAAACAACCACACACAAAAAAAGCAAAATTTTGCACAGGTTTTTGTTAGAATACTTTCCACATCTGTTATGATCTATTTTACAGTTATAAAAATGTACACTAAAATTGGTATTTTTTAGTGTTCTTATAAATGCATTTCTTCCTATTAAGCTTTGATTTAAGTATGCCAGTAAGTCTCTTAACATATTTAGGCTCACTCAATTTATTATAAGTTTTTAGTTCCATGTGTCTTTCCTGGAGGGAACCAATATATTTTTAAGTTTCAGTTTCATCCATTCTAACCTCAGTATTCAGGCTTGAAGGTTTTATTTTCTATCTATCCCTGGCAAACACTAAGAATTTTATACTTATCAGGGCCAAATTAATCCTAATATCACTGGAGAAAAATTCTATGAAATGAAGGTGCTATTAAATGTGATTTTTTTTCTTGGAGCCATATCAGAAATATTATAATAAATTTAAGGTGAGATGGAACCATAATGGGTTAAACTATCTCCTAAAAATGCCAAATTTTATGTCATCATTATTCATCTCAATCTTCTGATCTTTTTCGATAAGGTTGAGATAGAAACAATGCTCAAATAAGTCACTATACTGCCATTATTCTTTTTATATTAAATGTTCTGCAGTCTATACACTTTTTTATATTTAAATGAGTATATTGGGACAGAAACCAATCTTTTGTAAGCTCAATGAAACCATCTTTGGGTCAATTCCAATAATAGACAGAAGGAAGAAAATTAATTAGTTGGCATTGTGTTTATTTTCTTTTCTTTTGTTCTTTTTCTTATAGGTATAAATAGCTATGAATCATACTCAGTCTTCATCAACAAAGCCCAATAATAATATTAATTGCAATTCACATTTATGTAGAACTTGGTAGACACAAACCACTTTATCTCTTCTCAACACCACAGTAAAGTAGATAGTACAAATATTATTAACCTGAATTAGGCTGATGAAAAAGATAAATTAAGCTGTAAGACTCTGGACAAGTCTTTGGCCACTCTGAGCCTGTTTTCCAATCTGAAAAATTAGATAATCATACTCACACTAACCATCTCCCATGTTGTGTGCATAGAATTTTGTAAACCTCAAAATAGTATATAAATTGATAAGTAAAGTGAGTTGTCCCAGTTCACACAATTAGGAAGAGAGAGACTCAAAAATTGATTCTAGATCTCCTACCACCCTTTGCCATGCTCTGATAATTATGTCATAATGCCTCAGCTATCTGCGAAAGATTCTGTGTAGGTCAAGCTCTAGAAAATGTATGCAAGAGACATTTGTCATGGGAAGAAGATTTTTTTCCATGTGAGGTTAGAACGCTAGGTGGCACAGTGGATAGAGCACCAGCCCTGGAGTCAGGAGGACCTGAGTTCAAATCCAGCCTCAGACACTTCACTTGTACTAGCTGTGTGACCCTGGGCAAGTCACTTAACCCCAATTGCCTCAACATAAAAAAAAGAACCCTCCCAACTTTTGCAAAGCCAACATGTAGGAAATAAATGCAATAACAACTTTAATCTAAGTTAAGAAATAAAAACCCAACAATATAAATAAGGGAATTAATATATGTAGCTATACATAAATAAACATATTTATATATGGTATGTGTACATATATATAAATATGCGCATATATAGTATATTGTCATGTTATGCATGTAGACATGCATTAAAATAATATATATACCCATATGAATATATATGTATGTGCTTTGCACGCACTGGATGCTTAATACATATATGTTATATTGAATATTGCCTATATATTCATTCATGTGATACATAATAATCATAATGTTTTGTGTACTCAGATTAAGACACATTCAGTGAGGTCAGTGAATTAATAGGTTGGGGTTTTTTTTGTTGTTGTTTTTTTAAGCCTGGGAGCAAAGAGATTGTCATGATGAACATCAAATTCTTATGATTTCACAAATGGCATTATGAATACCTACTCTTTTCTAAAATTCTTGGCTTTTTAGGTAGCAGTATGAAATACCTGTTTTATAATTAATCCCTCATGTACTACAAGCAATTCAATGTCAAAACAATCAATAGTCACTTTTTATTTTCCTTTTGTAAGATCATAGCAAACACTGTTATTTAGCAGCAGGAAACACCAGATATCTTTTCTCTTTTTTAATTTTTTTTATTTTTTTACATAGTATTTAATTTTTTTCCAATTACATGTAAAGACAATTTTTAACATTTTTTTTTGGTGAGGCAATTGGGTTTAAGTGACTTGCCCAAGGTCACACAGCTAGTAAGTGTCAAGTGTCTGAGGCTGGATTTGAACTAAGGTCCTCCTGACTCCAGGGCCGGTGCTCTATCCACTGCACCCCCTAGCTGCCCCGATTTTTAACATTTTTAAATAAAGTTTTGAGTTCCAAATTTTCTCCCTCCTTCCCCTCCCTCCTGCCTAAGAGAGTAAACAATTTCATATAGGTTATATATGTACAATCATGTAAAATATATTTCCATATTAGTCATGCTGTGAAATAAAAAAACAGAAAAAAGGAAAAAACAATGAAAAAATAAAGTAAAAATAGTATGCTTTAATCTGCATTCAGACACCATTAGTTCTTTCTCTGGATGTGTATAGTATTTTCCATCATAAGTCTTTTGGAATTTTCTTGGATCATTGTATTACTGAGAAGAGCTAAGTCAATCATCACTGATCATCACACAATGTTGCTGTTAGAGTCTACAGTGTTCTCCTGGTTCTGTTCACTTAACTAAGCATCAGTTCAAATAAATCTTTCCAGTTTTTTCTGTTCAGTATTTTATTTTTTTCCAGTTATATATAAGGATAGTTTTCAACATTTGTTTTCATAGGATTTTAAGTTCCAAATTTTTCTCCCACCCTCCCTTCTCTCCCTTTTCCCCAAGACAGAAAGCAATCTGATATAGTTTATATATGTGCAATCACATTAAACATATTTCTTCATTAGTCATACTGTAAAAGAAGAGTCAGAGCACAAGGGAAAAACATCAAAAAAGAAGGAAATAAATATCCCCAAAGTAGAAATAGTAGGGTTCAATCTGCATTCATAAACCACAGTTCTTTTTTCTGGATGTTGAGAACATTTTCTACTACGAAGTTCTTTGAAATTGTTTTGAACCATTGCATTGCTAAAAAGATCCAAGTCTATCACCATTGTTCATCACACCATATTGCTGTTACTGTGTACAATGTTCTCCTGGTTCTGCTCTTCTCAGTCAGCATCAATTCCTGTAAGCCCTTCTAGATTTCTCTGAACTCCTCCTGTTCATCATTACTTTTCACATTGATTTTTTAAAACTTTGATTCTAAATTTTCTGCCTCCCTCTCTCCTCATTCCTCCCTATGAAATCCAGCAATTCAATATGTCATACATGTGCAGTTATGCAAAATATCTTCTCATTAGTCAGTCTGTGAAAGAAAATAGGCAAAATACCTTTAGAAAGAGGAGCTAACAAATAAAATTGTACTTCAATCTGTATTCAGATACTATCAGTTCTATCTCTGTTGATGGTTTGCATTTTTAATATGTCCTTCTGATAGCATCCTGCTCATCATTTCTTTCACAGTTACTATTGTTATCTATTACCCTCCATCTTATTCCCTCCCCTTGATATTTACTCTATTTTCTATCTTCCTTCATCCTATCCCTCCTTGAAAGTGCTTTGCTTTATATTGCCCCCTCCCCCAATCTGACTTCTTTCCATTGCGTCTCTCCCCTTATCTGTTTCCCCTCCCACTTTCCCACAGAGCACGACATATTACTATACCCTTTTAAGTTTGTATGTTATTCCTTCTTTGAGCAAATTCTGATGAGAGTAAGGCTCACTCACTCCCCTGCTCCTTCTCCACCTTCCCCTCCACTCCATAAGCTTTTCTTGCTTCTTTTATATGAGCTACTTTACCCCATTCCACCTCTCCCTTTCCCTTTCTTCCAGCGCATTCCTCTTACTGCTTAACTTTATTTTGAAGATGTCATCATGGGTCAGCTAGGTGACACAGTGGACAAAGCACCAACCCTGGACCCAGGAGGCCCCAAGCCCACATCCAGACCCAGACATAAGCGACCCCACCCTGCCCACCCCATAAAAACAAGGATAAACAAAAAATAAATGATTTACAGATATCATTCCTTCATATTCAATTCACACCTGTGCCCTCTAAGTATATTCCTTTCATCTGCTCTAATACTGAGAAAAATCTTATGAGTTAGAATTATTATCTTCCCATGTAGGAATGTAAACAGTTTAATCTTTTAATATCCCTCATGTTTCTTTTTCCTGTTTACCTTTTTATGCTTCTCTAGGGTCTTATATTTGAAAGGCAAATTTTCTATTCAATTCAGGTCTTTTCATCACAAATGCCTGAAAGTCCTCTTTTTTATTGAAGTCCCATTTTTCCCCTGAAAGATTATACAAATTTTGCTGGGGAGGTAATTTTTGGCTCTACTTACAGTTCCTTTGCCCTCTAGAATATCATATCCCATGCCCTCCAGTTCTTTAATGTAGAAACTGCTACATCTTGTGTTATCTTTACCCTTGTGCCACAGTATTTGAATTCCTTTTTTCTAGATGCTTACAATATTTTTTCCTTGAACTGGGATCTCTGAAATTTGGCTAATATTCCTGAAAGATTTCATTTTGGTATCTCTTTCAGGAGGTGATGGGTGGATTCTTTCAATTTCTTTTTTACTTTCTGCTTCTAGAATATCAGACCAATTTTCTCTGACAATCTCTTGGAAGATGATATCTAAGCTCTTTTTTATCATGGTTTTTAGGTAGTCCAATAATTTTCAAATTACCTCTCCTGGATCTATTTTCCAGGTCAGCTGTTTTTGCAAGGAGGTATTTCATATTGCCCACTATTTTTTTTTTATTCAATTGGATTTTCTTTACTGTGCCTAGGTTTCTCATAAAGTCACTAGCTTTCATTTGTTCAATCCTAATTCTTAGGCAATTATTTTCTTCAGAGAGCTTTTGTATCTCCTTTCCCATTTGGCTTTTCAAGCTGTTGACTTTTTCTCATGTCTTTCAGGCATCACTTTCATTTCTCTTTCCATTCTTTCTTCCATCTCTCTAAATCTTCTTTCTATCTCTCCTACTTTCTCTTTAAAGTCCCTTTTGAGTGCTTCCATCGCCTGAGACCAATTCATATTTTTCTTGGAAGCTTTGGATGTTGGAGCTTTGACTTTGTTATTATCTTCTTCTGAGGGTGTATTCTGATCTACTTTGCCCCCCCCAAAATTGTCTATGTCTGCTGTCTTTTTTGCCTACTCATCTCAACTCAGAAGCAGATGTCTGATTGAAATCTGTTTCTCTATGGTCAGAAGCTTGGCATGCCTGTGCCCCTCCCCCACTGGGCCACCACTACTCAATTAGGCCCACTGGTTCAGAACCAGGGTACTTCGCACCAACTCCAGCAGAGACTGCATGCCACTTCACCCCCAGCCAACCACCAAACCTCCTCACCCGTCTGTGAGCCAAGCCTCAGAAGAAGCCGCTAGCACTGAAGACTCTGAAGTGCTGGAAGCACTGTCTGTTCCTGGCTGGATCTGGACCCACGCACTGAGTTCCTTTCTCAGCCTGATCAGCAGGTGATCCCAAATGCCCTCTTTACCTGGAAAATAGTTTTACTCTGCTCATATGTGAGTTAGGCTTCTCTGAGGTTTTTTTGTTTTGTTTTATTTTTTTTTAATGGCATTATTTTGGAGTGAGTGGATGGGTATATCTGGAACTTGTGGGAGTCACAGCCTCTCCTCCACCATCTTGGCTCACCAGATATCTTTTCAAGACTGAGTCATTTCCCTTTTCCTCAAATTACATTTCTTACAGAAATTAATAATAATTAACATTTTAATGCAGCAAGCAGATTATAGCCATATATCACAAAGATCATACACTATGATATGGTGGGATTTATACCAGGAATTCAGGACTGGTTCAATATTAGAAAAAGCTTCTGTAAAACTTAGCATATCAATAAGAAAATCAACAAAATCTTGTTAATATATCAATTGATACAGAAAAAAGGCTTTGACAAAATACAATACCCATTCTTATTTAAAAGGTTAGAAAGCATAGAAATAAAAAGGGCTTTCCTTAAAATGATAAGTAGAATCTATCTAAAGACATCAGTAAACATTATCTGCAATAGAGATAAGCTAGAAGCCTTCCCAATAAGATCAGGGAAGAAGCAAGGATGCCCATTATTGACACTGTTTTCAATCTTGTACTAAAAACCCTAGCTATAGCAATAAGAGAAGAGAAAACTAAAGAAATTAGGATAGGCAATGAGGAAACAAAACTATCAATCTTTGCAGATGGTGTAATGGAGTACTAGAGAATTAACTAAAAAAATAGTTGAACTAACTTTAGTAAAGTTACAGGATATAAGATAAACTCACACAAATTATCAGCATTTATACATAATATCAACAAAATCCAGCAGCAAGAGAAAAAATTCATTTAAAATAACTATAGGGGCAGCTAGTTGGCACAGTAGATAGAGCACTAGCCCTGGATTTGGGAGGAGCTGGGTTCAAATCCGGCCTCAGACACTTGACACTTACTAGCTGTGTGACCTTTGACAAGTTACTTAACCCCAATTGCCTCACCAAAAAATAAATAAATAAATAAATAAAAATAACTGTAGACAATATAAAATACTTCAGAGTCTACCTACCTATACAAACTCAGGAATACAATGGGAAAACATTTTTCACACAAATAAAGTCAGATCTAAACAACTGGAAAAATAGTAATTGCTCATGCATAGGCCAAGTCAATATAATAAAATGACAATTCTACCTAAATTATTTTATTATTCAATTCCATACTAATCAAACTATAAAAATGTTTTTGGAGCTTGAAAAGTAATAATATTTCTTTCAAAGAACAAAAGGTCAAAAATGTCAAGGGAATCAATGAAAAAAAAATGTGAAGGAAGTTGGCCAAGTAGTTCCAGATGTCAAACTGTATTACAAAGCAATAATCATCAAAACAATCTGGTACTGGCTAAGAAATAGAATGGCGAATCAATGGAATAGTCTAGGTACACAATGCACAGTAGCAAATGACCATAGTAATCTAGGATTTAATTAACCCAAAGATCCAAACTTTTGGAACAAGAACTCACTATTTGCAAAAACTGCTGGGAAAACTGGAAAGCAATTTGGCAGGAACTAGTATAGATGAGCATCTCAGACCATAATGTCAAAATGGGTGCATGATTTATACATAAAGAGTGATACCATAAGAAAATTAGGGGTGTATAGGATAATTTACCGATCAGATCTATGGATAAGGGAATAATTTATCATGAAAAAAGAAATAGATAACATTACAGTATGGAATATGTATTGCCTCTGCCTCTCCTTTGGATCCACCAGTTTCGCAGAGAGGGAAAACCTGCTGCATGGGCAACAGCTTGTTTTCTATACTGATCCACCCAGGCCAGCACCCTGGAGAGGACACTCCAGCTACTCCTCATGGGGTAGATACAACAGGGTATGCGGCAGTTACCAGTTATAAGTCACTCAGGAGCTGCGGCTCCCGTATCGGACTGCACAGCCACACTGTGGCTTGTGGCTCTTCAAAGCACTAATCCATGGTCGTCCACAACTGGTGGAGGCCTACTACTATACTACTATGGAAAATGTATACATTTGATTATAGCAACTTAAAAAGGGTCTGCACAAACAAAACCAAGGCAGCCAAGATTAGAAGGAAAGCAAAAAGTTTGGGGGGAAATTTACAGCAAGTATATCTGATAAAGGCCTTATTTCACAAATAGTAGATAAATTAGTTAAATGAATAAGAATATAAGTCATTCCCCAATTGAAAAATGGTCAAAGGTTATGAACAAGCAGTTTTCAGACAAAGAAATCAAAGCTGTCTATAGTCATATGAAAAAAATGTTCTAAATCACTTTTGATTAGAGAAATGCAAACTAAAACAATTCTGAGGTACCACCTCACACACCTATCAAATTAGTTAATATGACAGAAAAAGAAAATGACAAATATTGGAGGGGATGTGGAAAAACCGGGACATATGCACTGCTAGTGGTATTGTGAACTGATCCAACAATTCTGGAAAGCAATTTGGAACTATGTCCAAAGGGCTATAAAATTGTGTATAACCTTTGACCCAGAAATATCACCACTAAGTCTGTATCACAAAGAGATTTTTAAAAAGGAAAATGAATTATGTGTACAAAAACACTTATAACAATTCTTTTTTGGTGGCAAAGAATTGGAAATAGCGGAAATCCCCATTAATTGCGGAATGGCTGAACAACTCATATATGATTATAATGGAATATTGCCCTATAAGAAACTATGAGCAAGATGTTTTCAGAAAACCTTGGAAAGACTTACATGATGTGATGATGCAAAGTGAAATGTGCAAAATCAAGAGAATATTATACACAGTAATAGCAATCTTGTACAATGATCAGCTGTGAATGATTCAAGACAGCTCCAAAAGACCTACAATGAAAAATGCTACGCACCTCCAGAGAAAGAACTGATGGAGTCAGAATGCAGATCAAAGTATACTTTTTAAAAATTTTATTTTTCTTGGGTTTTTTTTGTTTGTTTTCTGTTATAACATGACTGATACAGAAATGTTTTGCATGACTATAACTTAAATCAAATTGCTTGTCTTCTCATTTAGGGGGCATGGAAAGGCAGGAAGGAGAGAATTTTGAACTACTAATTATAAAAAACTATTAAAATTGCTTTTCATGTAACTGGAAAACAAAATATTTGAAAACAGAAAAAATTATTATCATAATTAACATTTAAGGCAACTTTAAAGTTTGTGACTCATTTCTTTATGAGGACACTTAAAACCCTAGAAGTTTTATTATCATTCCCATTTTACAGATGAGAAAACCATTTCAAGACACAGAAATCAAGAATCACTCCTCATTGAGGTATGAAACGCATTATCTTTGGAATTCCTGTGTTTCAAGCCTGGCTCTGCTACTTCCTCCCTGTCTGACCTTGGAACATGAGGATGGGGAAAAGATAAAGGGAAAGAAATAAGCATTTATTAAATAACTACTATGTGCCAGCATTGTATTAAGAATTTTATAAATATTATTTCAAATGTTATTACAAATATTATTTAATCCTTACAACAATCTTGGGAAATAGGTGCTGTCGTTTTCCCATTTTGCATTTGAAGAAGCTGAGACAAACATAGGGTAAGCAACTTGTCCAGAGTCACATAGCTAGTAAGTATCTTAAGCCAGATTTAAACTCAGGTTTTCCTGAGTCCAGGCCTAGCACTAAATGTACTGTACCTCCTATTTGCCTCACTTCCCACCTCCATAAACCCCAGCTTTCTCAGCTGTAAAATAAAGGGGTTGGACAAGATGACCTTTAAGGTCCCTTCTAAATCTCTAATCCTTACAACCAATGACTTCTTTTCCAATGTTCTTTCCACTGTACCACACTGACTTTTCATGCATGCATGCACACAAGCAACTGCAAGGAGCATTGTGCAGTTGTATAACTGGACAATGGTTTGCAGCTTGATGGTATAACTAAGGGCACGAATCCCAGGTAGAAGCAAGTACAAAAGGAGAATAAGAAAGAGAGTAGGGAGGGGATGATGCCCTATTGCCATCTGTGATTTTGTTTTTTAACCTTGCAATTGATCACTGACAGTAACATGCCCCTTAATTATTTTTCCCCATGGTAATTCCCTGCTGTCCAATGGCCCATGCATTCTTTGAGTTAAACTCAGTTTACTTTTTAAACAAACAGCATGTCAGTAAGAGGAATGGACTAATGCTCACTTCTATTACCATAGACAGGCCTGGGTATGAAGAGCATTTGATCTATTGCTTCTTCTTCAGGGCACTTTCCCCTCCAAGAAGGTCTTGTATCATTGTGTTCACTGCGTCCTCTGCCTCCCTTCTATCAATGTTCCTTTTGTTTTAGAGTGTCTTCAGTTAAATTAATATAGTGATCAGAAACAGAGAACTGAGTGCAGGCTGGGTATGGATAATTAATCTCAGGTTGCTTTAGGTGAGAAATAACTGAACTAAAAGCCCAGCCTTTGAGGTGACATTTCACAACAGGTAGCAAGACCAGAAACATAGTCTTTCAGCCATAACTGATTCTGTGTGAAAATGATTTTTAATATAAAGGAAGAAAATTGTGTCCTAAGAACAGATGATTAGCTAGTAATTGGTATTTAATTATTATGTTCTGGAACATCAGATGGATTCATGTTATGATATACTCTCTCAGGGTCACTCAGTCAGTCATGGTTTAAAAAAAAAAGACAGATGTTACTCCTCTCACATGCCTTTGTAGCCTTTGTTAGGAAGGAAGCATTTTACTTATCCTGAGTAAAGTGCCAACTTATAGTTTTAGTTATATTTTTCAAAGTTATCCTCTTTATCCCTAACTAGTTTATAAATCCCTTGAAGCCAAGGACTTTAATTTAATTGAACAAATATTTACTAATACTTGCTATCAGGAAGTCATTGTTAGGTGCTAAGGATATAATTCCTCCACCCCCAAATAGAGTCCTTAGCCTCAAGGAGACTTCATTTTATTTGGGGCTCACAACATGTACGCAGTTAAGCAAATATGAAATGTACAGAATATAATATAAAGTCATGTCAAGTGGACAAATATGTCAGCAACTGAGTAGATCAAGAAAGATCTCAGACTAGAGGTGGTATGTGACCTAGGGATTAAAAGAAAGTAGAGACTTTTTTAAAAATCCCTAGTCCTTAGTAATGTCTTGAACATAGTAGGCATTCAATAAATGCTTGGTTGGCTCTTGTTGGAATAAAGGAGTCATCTCATTCAGTGATAAAGTCCACCACTGCCTATGCAATGTGATAGAAAAGGTGTTGAGAAAGCCCTCCACATTTAAAGAAAAAAAAGAAAGAAAGAAAACTGCCTCCAAAAATACCCAATTGCCTCAGGCAGGAAATGCTACTTTCTATCAGGCAGAAGAAATACTTCTCTCCATAAAACTCTCTTGTTACCTATAAGGAAGGTGACTTCAGACATATTGGGGGAGAAGGTGGAAATCATCTGTGTAGAGATAGCATTTAAAATGGCCAAATAAATCTCCCTTTTAGACTTTTCTAAAAGTCAACTTATCTTTGAGAACTGCCTCTCAAAGCCTTGCTAGAACAGGAGGCTTTCACTGCTTTATGGCCAAGTGGTAAACTCCTAAAGGCAGAAGCCCCTAAAGGAGATAGTAACACCCCATTTGCAGAAATTGCATCATGAAAATAATATGTGACAATGAAATGACTATAAATCCACAGACGGACACAATTCACATAGCCCCTTTTTACAGTTTCCTCTTTGAGAAGGCCCATAAAAGCCCAGACACAATCTTCACTTCCTCCCCCTCTCAACATGCTCAGCAAATGTCCATCTGACAGAGGTACCTAAGCTGCCCAGGTGGTAGGTAAAGGAACACTTTCACTCCAGCACAGCCAGGGCTGTTTGCAAGATAACAGGAGAAGGGAGAATATTTCACCAGTGTCATTGTCTAACAATGTAATATGACAGCATCTATGGGACTGATTAGCATAAATCAACATAATACCCACTTTGCAGCATTAGTATTGAAAACTTTCATCTTGAAATAGTATGGAAAAAAAGACAATCTGTGATGAATTGTGATGATTTTGCTGGAAAGTTGCCAGATGACTGTATATAGTGTATACATATCCACACTAACACATATATGTCAACATAATAAGCTCAAGCAGGGTTCTACTCTCACTCTCCATCATCTCATAAGAATACGTGTATTTTTCTGTAAATCTAATAAACAGAAAAATAACAAGGATTGCATTTAAAGGTTAGGTAGCTTTATATTCTGTGCCTTTGTACAATGTATTTGTCTGTCCCCTAAGGTCCAAAGAATTTTTATGTGATATCCATAAACAATACCTGAAGTTCAAATTGTACTGATTATAGGCTCCCTTAGGAGTGAGACTATTATTTTTCATTGTATTTCTCCCAGTACATTGTACACTTTTTCAGAATATACTTGTGATTTCATCAGTGTTGGGAGTTACATATAAGTGCTTAATAAATGTACACTGAATGAATGTTCCATAAATTCAGTATTTCATCTCTTTTCTTGGTACCTTTGTATTTCTAGAATGAATTCCCTCCTTTCCTTCAGATTTAGCATCTTTAGCCTACTTCCAAGCTTTTTTCAGATGTTATCTCTTGCATTAAACTTTTCCTAGTTTCCCAAGGTTGATTGTGCTTTCCTCAAGTTATTTTTATGTACATATAATAATATAATTTTCATATAATTATTGTCCACATAATAGTAACATAGCCTTTGTAAATCTTTGTTTTGCAAAGCACTGAACACTTATTATCTCATTTTATCCTCACAACAACCCTGGCAGTGGGTGCTATTGTTATTTCCATTTTACAGCTAAATAGGTCCATATCACATACTACTAGTGGAATGTAAGGTCCTTGAGGGCAAGAACTGTTTTATTTTTGTCTTTGTATCCTATTACTTGGCACAGTGTCTTGAATATAGTAGCTGCTTTAAAAGAAATGTTAGTTGAAGCGAATTATTGAAAGTTTCAATTTTGGCAATAAAAGAAGAGAGCAGGACCAAGTTAGGGAGTGACATTTTCAGTGGTGAGAAATGAATTTCATTGTTCAAGTAATAAAACAAAGATCAGGTACTCTTTGGTCAGTACTGGGTGTGTTTTCCTTCTGTCATTCCTCTTTCTTCTCTATTACCTACTCTCTTCTCAACTTTGCCTTTCATTAAACCAACTCTTTTCTTAGATTCTCATTCCTTATGCTCAGATAACCAATGCCTATAGATTTCCACAAACTATGATGATGAAAAGGTGGGAAATTTTAAAATATGGGGATTTACTAGACTGGCAGTCTTTGACAACCTATCAATAGAAACTGATTAAACTCAAGATAAATCCTTAGGTAGAGTTGTGGTAATACACTGAAACTTTGTCAAAACATGGGTCATAATAAATTGGAATTGAGTATTTGGTTGTACCTTCTTGAATCCCATCTACAAGATCTCAGCTATTGAAATACACAAAACGCACCCTTGTAAGGGAGGCTAGTGACTTGGATCCTGAGCAGATCATTAGCAAAGCTCTTGTGGATTTAAATACAATTCCACCTGGATTTTACATACTCATAAGGGCTATGGATAAACATATGTGTGAACACTTTGAATTTTTTTTAAAGATTTAACCTTATGAAATAATTCCAAAGAAATACTGATGACAAGGTATGACAGCATTTATTTACAAGTCACGATATATAAATATGGATTAAATGTGTGTGAAGACAGCTGAGCAAGGTGTTAGGGGAGACGTACTGTTTGTTGTCCCAACACCTGTGCCCAAGGAGATTTCAGTCCGTTATTGGGGAAGGACATCAACACTAATCATAGGACGCACCATGCTACATTATCAATGAATTAGAGAAAAACAAAGTGCTGTGTGATATCTAGGGAAGGAGAGAGGGTAGAAAGGTCATTACCAAAGAATGAGACAAGGGAAGTCATCCTGAGAATATGGCATTTGAGTTTTCGTTTAAAGGTTATTTAGGAATTCAAAAGAATGATGGGGGGGGGTCAGCTAGGTGGCGCAGTGGATAAAGCACTGGCCCTAGATTCAGGAATACCTGAGTTCAAATCCAGCCTCAGACACTTGACACTAGCTGTGTGACCCTGGGCAAGTCACTTAACCCCCATTGCCCTGCAAAAAAAAAAAAAAAGAATGATGGGGGTGGGGGAATGAGGAGGTAATTCAGGCATAGGGAACAGCCCAAGAAAAAGCATGGGGTTATGAAAATGTTCAAAAGCTGCCAATTTTGGATTGAACCTAGGGGAAGGGAAGGTCCTCTACAATCCCTTCTTGCTCTAAATATATGATCCTCTGGCCCTAGAGAGCATCCAGGCCTCTTATTTTACAGATGAGAAAATCAAGGCCTTAAGAGAAGAAGAGATGCCTGATGTCACATAGGTAATAAAGACCAGAACTGGAGTTTGAAATTAGTTCCTCTACATCCAAATTCAGTTTTTCTTTAGGAAAGGTAGAGTGGTACCAGACTCTGTAGGGTCTTGAATTTGAGGACTTTTACTTAGAAAGGAAAATGTTTGAGAACAGGGGTAACATGGTCAGATGTATAGTCTAGAAGTAGTGTCAAAGATGGAAGGGGGCAGGATTGCTAGAACAGCAAAGATGGGAAGATCTATAAGTAAGCTACTACATTTGACATTATTGTTGCCTTTAGTTTGATTGCAAAGGTTGCTTCAAAACAGACAATGAAAGGTGCTGAAACATTGAAGAGATGTTATCTAACAAGGAGAGTCCTCTCAATGAACCAGTCAATGAATAAACACTTATAAAAAGCACCAACTATGTTCCAGGCTCTGTGCTAAGCACTGGAGATAAAAAACCAAACTAAAACATCCTCTGTCCTCAAGTAGGTTAAAAATTCTATGAGTAGAAACAAGTTAAATAGATTTAAGTAAATACTATATACATCTATACATATGGTAAAAAATAAATTAACTTTGGGAGTGTATTAGCAGCCTGAGAAGGATGGGGCAGTGATATCAAGAAAGACCTAATGTTACAAGTGTCACTTGAAGTGAAAGAATCTATGGGTTCTCAGAGACAGATGTTATGAGAACTTGCACTCAAGACTAGTGCAGTAGTCAGTTCAAGGGTAGAAAAATGGAACAAGAAATGGGCCAATTCTACTGGCATATAGAGGACATGAAGGGGACTCATGTATAATTGGCCTAGAAAGGTGGGTTGGAGCCAGTTGTAAAAGGCTTTGCTTGCCAGACAGAAAATTTGATGCTTTATTCTAGAGGTAATGAGAAGTCACTGAAGGTTTTTGAGCAGGAGTTAAGGTCAGAACCATGCCTTGGGAACTTTGGCAACTTGGGATGGATTGGAAGGGGGAGAGATGAGGTTATAAGACTAATTAGGAAGCTAGGCAAGAGGTAATGGGGGTCTGGGTCTGAACTAGACTGGTGACTGTAGGAACATATGTAAGAGACATTTTTGTCTTTTAGTGAAATAGGAAAGGTTATAGGAGTGATTAGTTGTAAGAGAAAAGATAACGAATGAGTTCTGCTTTGAGCATGTTTAATTTGGGATGCCTATAGGACATTCAGTATGAAGTGTCCAATAAAGCTGGAGCTCAGAAAAGAGGCTGAGAATTGTTATATAGATCTGCGAATCATCTCAATGGATATGATGATTAAATCTATGGGAGCTAAGATTATATGGAGAGGGGTGCAGCTAGGTGGCACAGTGGATAGAGCATCGGCCCTGGATACAGGAAGACCTGAGTTCAAATCCGACCTCAGACACTTGACACTTACTAGCTGTGCAACCCTGGGGAAGTCACTTAATCCCCATTGCCATGCCCCCCCCAAAAAAAAACTATAAATTATAGGGAGAGAGGGTGTGGAAAGGGAAGCAAAAGCAAGGAAGCATAGGATTAAGATAGAACCTTGGGATACACCCATAATTAAGGAGCGAAAAAGAGATATTGAAGCACTAAAGGAGACTGGAGAACCAGAAGAGAACAGAATGACAAAAACTCAGAGAAGAGAGAATGTTTGGGATAGGAGTTCTTAATTTGTTGTGTCATGAACCTTTAGCAGTCCAGTGAAAGCTATGACCCTTTTCTCAGAATAATGTTTTTAAATGCATAAAAGAAAACAAACTATTACAAAGGACACAAATTATGTTGAAATACTGTTATCGAATTTTTAAGGTCACCAACTCCAGGTTAAGGACCTCTGATCAAGGAAAACATGGTCAATGATGCCAAATGCTACATTGAGGTTAAGGAGGATGAGGACAGAGAAAAGGTCATTGGGTTGGCAATTAGGAGACCATTGGTAACTTAGCAATGAGTGGTTTCAGTTGCACTATGAGGTTGGAAGCCATATTACAAAGGGATAAGAAGCAAGTAAGAGGAGAGGAAGTGGAGGTAACTATTAGGAATGACATTTTTTTTTGCAGGGCTATGGAGGTTAAGTGACTTGCCCAGGGTCACACAGCTAGTAAGTGTCAAGTGTCTGAGGCCGGATTTGAACTCAGGTACTCCTGAATCCAGGGCTGGTGCTTTATCCACTGTGCCACCTAGCTGCCCCCATGAATGACATTTTCAAGAAATTTGGCCATTAAAGGGAGGAAAGATGCATAACAGTAGCTTCAAGGGGATTGTAACATCCATGAAGGATTTTTCAGAATGGGGGAAGCCTAAGCATACTTGTGATTATCCCATATACTCAGTAAAATAGCGGTCTTACATAAAATATTAATGATTTATTTGATTTAACTAAAATTTTGAGAGGTTTTCTCATGATCCAAATGGGCTTTAAATTGAACCATATTCATTGCTCAATGGTGACAATACTATTCATCACTCATTGACACCATTGATGTACGATACCTTTATATTAATTACCCATGCAGTTAGTGAATTGCATTAGAAGAAAACTGCCCCTAATCTTGTCTGGGTTTATATGAACTAAATACTACCATAACACAGACAGACCAAGCAATTCAATCATCATTATGATCAATGTAGATCACCATATGAAATCACCATGGAAATTGGTATTGATTATAAAGATGAAATGATCAGATTAGTTGTGCAAGGGTCTGATCCAAGGGCTGTATGTAGACACTACCATTCTCATGATTTGTTTACTAATTATGGGTTAAAGCACAGCAGTTTCAATTGCAGGGCCATAGCTAAAATTAATCACTCTATGCTCATAGGGTTATCATTTCAATCTTCTAAAAATTCCATTATGTTGACTTTCAGGATTTGCTAAGCCTGTGATGACTGTATTGATAATTTAAGTGTTATTGGCCATCAGGCAAGGATAATGAAAATAAATGCATTGATTTGAGAATACATGTGCCAGTCCCATGCAAGTAAATACATTAAAAAATTCCTGGTGTGCTTTATGGCCCACATAAATATCAAAATACCCTCTTAACTTGGAAAGTAGCCTATACATCCTCAATGCAACAATCATAGGATTTGAATTTCTCCAGCTAAATCTTGCCATTAATGCCAATGTCTAAATGAGTAAGGTTCACAAATATACATGATTCAAGAGATGAGTCATAACCTCCACAAAAAAAGCATGCTTGAGAAAACATGGTTGAAGCAATTCATCATATGTAGATGCCTCTTTTTCTGATGCTAATTTAATACTGAAATCCTAGCTCTGGAAGGATACCTCCCACCCACAACCATGCACCAACCTCATCATGACACCTGAGTTATATTCACCTATGGATTTTTTTCCCCAATTCTAAATGAAAAGGCAATTGAGGGTAAAATTGTTGTTGTTGCTGGTGGTGGTTGTGTTGTTGTTGTTGTTGTTGTTGTTGTTTTCACATCCTGCAGAAAAGACTAACATAATATCTTCATCAGAGGAGATTAGCTAACATTTTATGGACCATTCAGAAAAGTCTTTTTTAAAATGTCTTCATCAGGTAGGAGGTATTCTTGAATCAACTCATGGCAATACTCTTTTCTAGAGGTAACAGTATGTAAACTGTAGAGGATTATTAGGACACTAGAGTGAATTAGGAGACGAGGTGACTGGAATGTTGAGCAATTGAGTAGTCTAGAGGTTTATAAATGCTGAATAACAAATGCAAAGGTAGCACCATCATCCTTTTGAAGCCTCTGTAAGAACCTGTTCTATTACTATATTTCCTGTGACATATAGTAATAACAATAATAATAATAACTCATTTGTGCCAGTCACTGTACTAAGTGCTTTACAATTATTATCTCACTTGTTCCTTAAAACAATCCTGGGAGCTAGGTGTTATTGTCCCCATTTTGCATATGAGGAAACTGAGGCAAGCATGTGATTTGCCCAGGCTTACACAGCTATCAAGTGTCTAAGGCCAGATTTGAACTCAGGTTCTCCTGAGTCTAGGCCCAGAGCTCTACCTTCCTACATATAAAAGATGACCTGGCAAATCCTGAGGAAGAATTGTGAGACAAAAGGGAATACTCAATTTAGAATAGGAAAACTGGTTTGAATTCCAGTCTTCTACTTAATGCAATGCAGTGGTAGAATGTTGCATGTGGGTCAGAGGACACAGGGTTTGAAACCTACCTCAGTCATACTATTATATGATAGTGAGCTCATCCATCTAAGGTCCCTGCCAACTCTAAATCTAGGATGCTATCAATTTATGTGACTTTGCCAGTCATCTCACTTCAATTTCCTCATCCCCAAAGTGAGGATATTGGACTAAAAGATGTCTAAGTTTCCTAATTTCAATTTCTGAAAACTCGCCTCAAGAGTTTGCTCTAAAATATGTAAAGAGGCTAAAATATAGGATGAATCAGTGGCCCCATATCATGCCAATCATTTAATAATCTGCATTTTCTGCTTTGTGTTGCCTTTATATACATTGCCCTGTTTAATTCTCATGACAATTCTGTGGAGCAAGTCATCAAAGTATCATCATTCCCATTTTACAGATTAAGAACCTGAGGTTTATAAAAATTAAACAATTTGACCACACTCAATTGTTAGCACTGGACTTTAATTCCAGGTTAGTTAACTAAAAGTCCAGAGCTCTTCCCATCACTCCACACAGCCCCTTCAGAGGTCAGAATTGTAGACACTAGTGCCAGAAGATTCCTAGGAGATCACCTAGATCAGGAGTGTCAAACTCAAATAGAAATAGGGGCCACCAAACTATACACAAAGATCCTTGAGAGCAGCATATTGACTTAGTTTTAAAATATAGTGTTATCTATGCTTTATTGTATTTTATTTATTTTGTTAAGTATTTCCTAATTACTTTTAAATCTGGTTTAGAATGTACCTGACTTATACTTGATGCAAACTTATTCTGACTGGGAGGTACTCACATCTCATTTTCTCTATTATTTGTACTTTACTGCCTATAAATTTGCTGAGGCTCTAGAAGGGTGACATACACATGTATGTATATATGTTTATGTATATATAAATATATGTGAACATGAAATTTTCACACATACATATATATAGTGAAAAGATAAACAGAATTGTCAGTGTCATTTTAATCATTTACAAAGTTTACAATATTTGCAAAAATTTCAGCCAATATTTATCAGATCCAAAGGGTTAAAGAATGTCATGCTATATGTCCTTAATCTTGCCACAACATAAGAGGGGGGAAAGGGTAGTGAAATGAGTACTGAAATGGGAGTGGGGAGCCTGGGGTGCTAGGCCTTGGTTTGCCAATAATTCACTGTATGACCTCAGGCAAATCATTTAACTTCCCTGGGCCTTGATTTCCTTGTCCATTAAAAAAAAAAAAGAGAGAGAGAGAGGGAGATTGGACTAGAAATTTCGGGGGATATTAACCTGGGTTCCATGAACTTATTTTAAAACATTTTGATAACTGTATTTCAATATGATTAGTTTCCTTTCCCCATGTTGTATTTTATGCATTAAAAAGCATTATTCTGAGAACGGGTATATGACATCAGATTACCAAAGAGTTCCATGATACTGAAAAGGTTAATAATCCCTGGACTACATGATCTCTGAGGTCCATTCCAAACTGAAAAATTATATGAACCTATTATGAGAACAAACTTTTTTTTTCTTTTTCTAACCTTTCAAATAGGTTTTGTTATTTCTTTAATATTCTCCCATATATTTATTTCATAAAACTTTCATCTATGAAACTCCTTTTTCCCTTTTCATCTTGAAGTGCACAGATACCAGGAAGGGCCAATTTTATTTCAGTATTGACTTTTATTTTGATGAATATGCTTCTCTTTCTTCCTTCTTTTATTTGTACAGAAGCCACATGGTATTTTTATATTGTTTCCCCTTTCTTTTTGATTAAAATGTTTTATTTGATTTTACAGAAATAAAGTAACTCAAAGACAAAAAGAAAAATAAAACTTTTGAATAACAAAACTGACCGAACTAGAGATAAAAAACCTCCTAAATTAGCACAAGCAATAAATCACCAAATGTCACTCAAATCAACATTTATAATTGAATTTTTTTAGTGGAATAACAACTCTTCTTTCTCTGTTCTTCTTTAATAGGTCAGAAAACATAGAGGGAGAAGGAAGATACTTATATATAATAATTCAGATGCCTTGTAACACCACATACTCATTACTTTCATAGATAAGTTAATTGAAATATAGCAAGCAGATTTTTAAAATGGGTCCTGAACTGCACTCCAGTGGCCTGAAAGAGTTAAACTTGGAGGGAGGAGGAAAATTACCCCCTAGAGAGTAATTTCCACATTGGGGCCACCTGAATTATTGCATAATGTTTCTCTGCTGTAACCCTCCTAGAATTGTGCTAGGAAGGCTAATGTACTAGTCACTTTGATTCTCATTAGCAGTTAGGTCATTGGTTCATTTTTCTAGGAGCCACACCTTCAAAACAATTCCATTACCCTTTATCCCCTGCAGGATTGCCTGGTAAGGCTTATCTAAGATGTAGACACAGTCCCAGAAAAGTCATGAAGTTTCCCTTTCCAATAGATTTTTTAACACCAGAATAGAAAAGCATCAGTCTGGAAGGATTTGAATAAAGCCTGCCTAGAGGCAGAGGGATAGTCTGAATGACCTCCAGGGGTCCCCTTTAGCTGTTACTTTAAACCTAGTTTATATTTCCTATGATCTGCCTTATGCAAAGTATTGTAGAAGAAATGGAGCCAAAGTATAGCGTTCTGGTGCAGGAATACTTTGTTTTGTTTTCTAACAGAAGTAGCAGGACCATACTTTATTCTCTCAATGACAATGATAAAAGGATGTTTCCTCTTTTAAGGTACACACATTGATAGGCAGGTAGTGGAAGCCATATCTCAAGCTCTCAGCTTTGTTCAAGGTTTAAATGTAATACTTCCTATGCAAATCACTCAGGGGCATAGTTCATTATCAAACTGATGCCAGGGAGGGGGGGGGGGACTTCCTAATATTAAGAGAAAGAGGAAAAATATTGGAAGGATCTAAGGATGTAGCAAGGATTAGAGGCAGCAAATCAAGACAAGGTCCTATTTTAGGTCCCCAAATCTCTTAATGCTAAATCACATGTAATAGATTCATTGTCTGTGGGTAGGTGTGACTAATGTCATATAATGAATGCACAGCATGGACCAAATTCTTAGTTAGAATTAGAGGAGACAGCTAATGAAAATTCACTGTATGGGGAGATTAGGCAATCTACTGACCACTTCAAATTAGATCTACCTACTAATTGAGAGGGGGGATTCTCTTTTCATTTTTTGCATAGTTTTATAAAAACAAAAGGAAATTAGAAGTTGCAGTAATGGATGTTTGATGTATTCTCTAGATCACTATGTGCTGGTTTGACTTTTTTTCAAAGCAGACATGAAACAGAGCTATAGAGATGCCAAGTGTTACCAAGTCACATGAGCAAAAGTTGTGTACTTCTCTGCTCTGAAGCACAGCTTTATAGTTGGAAACTCTCTGCTAATGATTTGTAATCTCTTTACAATTAATAGATTTTTCTAGGTTACTCTTAATTTGAATGAATGAACAAAAGAATGAATTAAAAAGCATGTATTAATAGGTAACATTTATATAGCACTTTAAGATCTACAAGGCACTTCACAAATATCATTTTGTCTGCACAATAACCCTGCTATGATTAGACTCACTTTACAAATCATAAAACTGAGGCAGAAAGTGTCACAGATAAGTGTCACTTATCCAGTGTCACAAATCTAGTAAGCGTCTGAGGTTGGCTTTGAACTCAGGACTTTCTGACTTTAAGTCTAATCCTTTTTCTACTGTCCCACCTAGTTTTTTCTTACTATAAGTACTCACTATGTGCCAAGCTCTGTGCTAAGAACTGGGAATGTTAATAGCTCTGCTGTCAGGAAATTCACATTTTAAGAGGGAGGAGCAATACATTAAGAGTGATTAATATAATTATAACATAATTGTAATTGGCAGGCATATGGAAATGTTGCATGGTCCTTAGTGTACTTGTAATAGGGCTGATGGTAAAACCTGGGAGTCCAGAGGGCATTGCGGTGAATGAGACGGCAATTGGCCTTTGGATCTGGAGGGTAGAGTGTACCCTATACTCTCCACTTCATTCATTTGAAATGAAAAGTAAGAGAGGTTGTTGTGTGCATATATGGTGTAATAAACATAAACCCTGATGGGACTTTTACTGCTATCAGATAATTAGCTAGGGCTTATAGACTTCAATATCCAATCAGTGACTAGGCCCTAGGCTTCTTCCCATCCTTCCAGCCTACTCATCTACCTCACAAATTTATGTCTTAACCACTCTGGCTTTCATATCTCTCTTATACTCTCAACCTTAATATTTTAGTCCTAAATTCCTGCCACCATCTAATATTACTTATTTATCACCCACTTCTCTTTCTCTTTCCTCCCCTTACCCACAATCTTGTATATAAGATGTTCTGGAATGTATTAATAAAGGAAACCTCTAGAAATGGAAGCAGGCATCATAAAGAACCAGCACGGCCTTCTCAAGTACAGGTCATGCAAGACTAATTTTATTTCCTTTTTTGACAGTTACTAGACTAACAGAAGAAAGGTTATATTGTGGTATAGTTTGCCTGGATTGTAACAAATCATTTGACAAAGCATCTCATGCACCTACCGCCCAGGGTTATTGTGAGACTTGAAGGAGACAATATTTGTAAAGTACTTAATACAATGCCTGGTACACAGTAGGCACTTAATAAATGCTTACTTCCTTTTTTCCTGTTCTTGTGAATGATATGCTTTCATTTTACAAAGAGATTTACATGTCATTTCATTATACCCTCATAGCATCCCTGTGAAGTAGTTACTATGATTCCCCCCATTTTATAGACGAAGAAATTGAGGCTGACAAAAGTTAAATGACTTGACTAGGGTCACATGACTAGTAAGTATCTGAGGCAAGATTTTTTTTTTCAGGGCAATGAGAGTTAAGTGATTTTCCCAGGGTCACACAGCTAGTGTCAAGTGTCTGAAGCCAGATTTGAACTCAGGTCTTCCTGAATCCAAGGCCGGTGCTTTATCCACTGTGCCACCTAGCTGCCCCTGAGGCATGATTTGAACTCATCTTCCAGACTCCAAATCCAATCCTGCTGCCACAAATCTGTCTCTATCAATCAACAGTGTGATATGTGACAAAAAAGTGGGTAATGAAATCTTAGGATTCATTAAATGAGTATTGTGTATGGCACATGAGATATGCTTGTTCCACTCTACTTTGTGGTAAGACCATACTTGATATATTGTATATTCTGCTCTACTTGCTACATTTTACAAAGGACTCAACAATCATCTAGGATAGCGCAATAAACATGGTAAAGGACCACAAGATGTCATCATCATAGGAACAATGGAAGTAATTGTCAGTGTTAGCTTTAGAAGAGAAAATATAAGAAGTGCATACTTGATTTGAATATTTGAATAGCAATCAGATGTATTTATCCCAGTCCCAGAAGTCAGCAAGTTGCAGAGGGTTAGGTTGTAGAGGTATAAGAGTTGTAGAGAAGGAAATTCAGGTTGTAGAAAAGGAAAAAATATATATATATTCTAACAATTTAAGTTAGCCATAAGTACAATGAGCTGTCTCAGAATACAGTGGGTTCCCCGTCATTAGAGGTACTCAATCAAAGGCTTGTTAGATTTTATTGTAGAGTCCATTCCAACTCAAGCTAGAGGAATTAGTTCAGATGGCCTCTGAGGTCCTTCTAAATCATATGTGCTGTTATTATATAAGGGTTTACTACCAAGTGAAAATTCAACCCACAAATAATAAAAATGGTGGAAACATCCTTAGAGGGTTAAGAGAAATAATCTTCCTGGGATAATAATTGAATGGCTCAAAAGCTTATTTAATCTACCCAGCTATCTGGCTTCCCGGGATCTTCACTCTGGAATATCTCTAAACTGGATTTTGGACTTCCAGCTTCAAGTTTTCTACCTTTAAAATCATCATAGGTCTTATCCACACTGTTTTAAGTCCATCTAACTCTTGAATCCCCAGATTTCAACCTTTACTTCTGATTTGAAATCCATGTCACATTCAGAGTCAAATGGGAAACTACTTAGATGTTGGATTGGTATATTTACTCCTCTCTCTCTCTCTCTCTCTCTCTCTCTCTCTCTCTCTCTCACACACACACACACACACACACACACACACACACACACACACACACACACACACACACACACACACATGCACACACACACACACACATGCACACACACACACGCACACATGCAAGAAAGGGTCATATGAATTTATCCTATGCCTCCTCAAAGATTAATAAATAAAATTTCCCACCACCAAAAATCCTCAAAAGTATGTCAAGTCTTTACATTTGGTTTTACATCATGGCATACACACAGGTTCTGAGTCATCTGTGAAGTTGTGGACCTCACTACCTTTTTTTCCAGAATGTACAGTTTTCCAGAAGAAAAAAAAAAACAACAACTGCCCACCATTAATCTCTACCATGAACCTCCTGCCTTCATGATAACCTCAGAGAATCTTGGGGTTTCATTAAGCAATTCATAGAATATTGTTAGATGACAAAATTTCAGAAGTTTTCTGAATTACAATAGTATTTTACTGGCCAATCATATTTAAGAAAGTAGACTGAAGAGACATATAACTAGAAATTTTGTCACCTGGCACAAAGTGCTAAATGAGCCCAGGACAAGCAGAACAAAATGGTTCCAGGCAAGTAGCCTAAGTCACATACCTCAAATAAGCTTTGTAATTCATGGTGTGAAAATATTACAAGTAAATAGGACAAAATCTATCGAATAGAAGAGAGAATTAGTTATTGCAGTGACTTCTTCATTACAAAAAAAAAAAGGCGAATTTTAATTTTTCTAATGCTCTACATTTTGACATTATGGAATGAAATTCTACTAGTCCTGAATTAGTTACATCTCTGGCACAGTATTCACATTCCTGCTTCTGGAATGAGAGATAAATAACACTTGAACACTGAGCAAGATGATGATCCTTAATGTGACTTTCCTTCAATCCTTTCATGGGGTGCGGGAAGGAGTTAGGAAGAAATCAGGAGGATAGGTTGATTTAAGATCTCATCTTAATGTTTTGTTGTACAAACAATGCTACTTTCATCCCGTGTGTGTGTGTGTGTGGGCACGTGTGTGTGCATGTGCACATGCTCATGCTAAGGAGAAAAGTGACATGATCTAATGCAAAAATGGTATATGTATTAATGTTTTAAAAAGAGTAATTATGCCAGTAATAACTGGATAATACTGCATTATGCATGAACTCTATTATTTATTTGGCCACAATAATGCCACTTATGTTAGCTGAAAATTCCTAGTTTTTTCAGCTAGTCATTCCTGACTTTGTAATGTTAGCACAGTGAGAGGATTTTTTTTAAAGAACAGTAAAATAAAAAGTGTCATAATTGTTGTTGTGGTGGTGGTTGTTGTTTTCTATTTTGAGATAACCATGTTATCAAGAAGTGCCTAAGAATTTTCCAGATATAATGGATTCCTATCTGAGATAGGGGAGTTTTTACTTCCTACTTTCTAACTCTTACCCTAAAATCCACATTTTATTTTTTTAGTTTTGGAATCAAAATGTAGCTGAAAATCAACCATATTCCCTCCAACTGTGGTCTTTTCCTCATGCTTTCCTCTACACCTTCTTTCCTTGTCTCTGTCCCCATGGTGAAGTCATCACTATTTGTAGGGTCAGTATTTGGAAAAGCAAGCATGAAAGGCAATGTCAAAGGGTAATTGGCTGAAAAGAGATTCCCGCATCTGTACAAGAGAAATTAAGCTTTTCCTTAGCACCTTGGGACCATCCTGGGCTTATTGTTGATGGACCTACAAGTACTAATCATGTGGTTCACATTAAGGGTCATATTAGACAGAGAGACAACAGTTCTATAGGAGTGAAAAGCAGGGCACAATTCCCCATATGCTACTGATTGATCTTAAGAGTTCACTAGAAAAAGATGGGGGTGGGAGCATATGAAAACATGTTACCTTTGTGGATCTTATTTATATTCTACTTTGATATAATTTTGGAGGGGCTAGTTATTTTTCCCATTCAGCTAGTGTCCAATTACTCACTAAAATATCACTAAATAAAATCCCGTGGAAATACCTGGGAGGAAAGGAAGTAGAACAGTCTATTTAAGAAACCCAAATGTTTATCCAGTAGAGAAAAATGACATCCATTAAATTAACTTAGTTGTAGTAGTAGTAACAGTAGTAGTATTAGTAGTAGTAATAGTAGTAGTAGTAGCAGCAGCAGCAGCAGCAGCAGCAGCAGCAGCAACAGCAGCAACTTTTGTATTGAACTTTTTTGTTAGGCATGGAGTGGTTGAATGATTTGGCCAGGATCTCATAGTTAATCAATGTCTGGAGCAGGATTCAGACTCAGGTCTTCTTAAATGCAAATCTTATGCTTCATCCACTATACCATGTAGCTGCCTATAATACAAATGTTTTTTTCTGTTTTTTTCTTTTTTTGTGGGGCAATGAGGGTTAAGTGACTTGCCCAAGGTCACACAGTTCATAAGTGTCAAGTGTCTGAGGTCACTTATCCACTGTGCCACCTAGCTGCCCCCTATAATAGAAATCTTAATAAACATCTCTTAATGGTAACAGCATTCTCCCAGGGTCCTATCACCTTAAAACATAATCCTGTTTATTCTTTTTGGGGGTTATTTTGTGGGGTTTTGTGTTTTGGTTTGGTTTTAGGGTTTTTTTGGTTTTTGTTTTTTGTGGGGTAATGGGGGTTAAGTGACTTGCCCAGGGTCACACAGCTAGTAAGTGTCAAGTGTCTGAGGCCATATTTGAACTCAGGTCCTCCTGAATCCAGGGCCAGTGCTTTATCCACTGCACCACCTACCTGCCCCCAAATCCTGTTTACTCTTAAAAATCACTTAGGTGATTATTTTAATTTGGGGACATATCAGCAGACATTCCTTCACAATGAAAAAACAAAATGTTGCAAATGACATGGTTATAAAAAAAACTAAATTAGAACTTCATATTACAATTAAACATTCAATTCTGATATTAAAATAATTAAAATTAAATTATAAAATCATGTAATCACGTTTAATGTTTAAAGTTATATTGATCTTCCATGGCATTGCAGAACCATTATGCTTTACTAATTGGTAGAGAATTGGCAAAATTCCTTACCCAGCTGCAGTTATAAATAAAAGCCCTGAGTTTGGAATCAGAGGACCTGACTTCAAATCCTCACAGTTTTTCTATGTGTGACATTTAGAGAACCCCTTCTTAACCTCTCTGGGCATCAGTTTCCTCATCTATAAGATGAAATGGATGGGCTAGATGACTCTAAAGGTCCCTGCTAGATCCCCTCAATCTATTAACCAAGCCTGAGGAATGTTTTTTTGCATAATCAAAGAAATAGAATAGGTCTGCAAAGTGACTGGGATGTAACAGAACATCATTATAAACACTCCTCTGAAACTCTCTTGCTAAGTAGAGCCTCTCCTTATATGCCCTTCAAAAGGCAGTGGTTAGTTTACCCAATTATGAAAATTCATTTTGTTTGGTTCTGCTGATAATGTAGTTTTGCCACTCCCAAGGAGTATGGGACATCAATATGCAATGGAATGGGATTTAGGCTTAATTCTTCCTTGTGTCTTTTAAGCGTAGAAGGGAAAAAAAAAAACCTTCTATTGACTTCAAAAAGAACTTTTCTTGCAAAGAAGATGCATGGGGATATCTAGGGAAATTGAGATTAGACCCAGAATTCCAAGTTGTAAGGTTTATTGGTAGAGCCTAGACGTTTAGCTTCCAATGCTGCCTCTTAAAATTTGTGCTAGCACTGAAAAATATTAATATATTTAGAGCCAGTCATTTTTATTTCATTTTGTTAAACATGTTCAGTATAATTCAAATCTTAAAAATGTTCCCAATGATATATTTCAGTCTCATAACCACTAAAAGGTGGTCACTTCTAGCAAAAGACCTGGAATTTCAGTGCTGAATGGACTGGATAACTTCAAAACCCCTTTCTTCAACAGCTTAGGTGAGTTGGGGTGCTTTTATGGAAAATTCCTGGATTTGCTCTCTCAGGGGCAGAATGTCCTTCCTTGTATTCTCAGTGTAGAGCTGTTGTCTCTGGGATTCTAGACTCCAATTCGTGGCCCACCCCGCCCCCATTCCCACTTCTCCCCTAGCCCCCATCTTGTGACAAGTTCTGTTCCCTTTGATTTTTGGAATGCATGGATTATCTGTTTCTTTCTTCCTCCAGGCTCCTTGCTTGAATTCTGAGGCTAAGGATCAAAATGAGTTAACTGCTCATTTTGGAAGGAATTTCTTCCACTGTCATTTATCAACTTCTTGCATTGTGCTTGTAACTCCTATATATTCACATAGCATTGGCTCATTCTTGTGTAATAAAAAAAAAATTTTAAAAGAAGTCAATTTGCCAGAAAGTAAAAGGCTAATTCTTTACTGTGTGTATACTGGAACTGTGGCCTATGTCCCCAGATGTGCCTAGATGCACAGAAAATTCATGCATGGCAAGTGGAAGTGATTTGACATTTTTAAAAAGTTGCATTCTGAACTTACCCTAGTGTGATTTGCTACCTGTATGTCAAAACCAGAAACCTGGGTGTTAGCCAAAAGCAAAGGAACTTAAATAACGCAAGGGGAAATGATGTTTTTGTAGTGCTTATGGCCTGTGGTCTTAAGTAGAAATGGGAGATACCAGAAATGTCCATGAGAGAATCTGTTTCCAGGAGATTTCCAAACTCATTTTACATTCCCACATTTCCTTATCCAAGAGATTTAGACAGTTTGAATTAAGCATCTGAACTTCTGGGTGCTCATTTGAACCAAAGCCAAACTCTGAACTTTTCAGGTTTCCCTGTCATTAATCAAAATTTTGAAGATCAATGGCATGTAATGCATCAAGAATAATAGCTGTCATCAATTGGGATTGCAAGTACTAGTGCCAAGAGGTTGCCTGAAAGTTATATTGGATAAGAATTGGGTGGACTTGAATACCACACAAATCAACAATGTGATGTTACCATTGAAAAGTTAATGCCATACACAGAGAGACTATAGATGGGAGAGGGAATTGTTGTTTTCTCTGTAGTGATGAAAACCCATATCTAAAACACATATTGCACCATTTTAAAAAGTCATCAAATAGGAGAGAACTCAAAGAAAACTAGAAGAAGTAAAAAAGATGACTTATAATGTGGCCTTTCCTGATTCCCCCACCCCCACCCCCAACTGCATGTTTCCTCCCTTCAAAAAAAAATACTTTGTAAAAATGTTGAGTTTGAGAGGCAGTGTGGCATAGTGGGTTATAGCAAACTGGCTTTATAATCAAGAAGAGAGTCAGTTCAAATCCTCCTCTGATACTCCTCATTCTGTGGCCCTGGGAAAAGGATATAACCATTGAGTGTTCTAAGGAATTCTCTTAGATTTAGAATGTTTCTTAGGTTAGGGAGAAAGTTTTTTAAACTTCATTTTGTTGTCCAGTCATTTTTCAGTCATGTCTGACTTTTTGTGATCCCATTTGAGGGTTTTTTGGCAGAAATATTGGAGTGATTTGACATTTCCTTCTCCAACTCATTTTACAGATGATGAAACTGAGGTAAACAGGGTTAAATGACTTGCCCAGGGTCATATAACTAAGGTGCTAACCTACATTGATAAAAGGAATGTCCTCACTTGGGAGTTTGTTCAACTTTATTATCCCAAAGCAGAGGTCCCTGTCCAGTAACACTGTGGCAATGACTCAGTCTGAACCTACCACTGCCCTATGAGAATGTCAGACACTGATTCCTGCCCAAATGAAGTGAAAGTAGAGTGGGCAACAGAAGCAGGGTCAAAGATAGAAGAAATGCAGGGCTATCTAGAGAAGAAAGTATTTCCATAACTAAGAAGTAGGGTTAGAAACCCAACTGGGACTAGTCTCCTCCTAAAGGGTGTTTTGTTTTTGTTTTTGTTTTTGTTTTTTCTGATCAAGTATTGCAATGAGGAGGCTCCCAGCCTCCATGAAAGGAGACTAAGAAAAGCCAGCCTCAGAGAGATCTGTGAAGTAATGGAAGAAGGAGGAGTCAAAAAGTAAGGTGGCAAAGCCAAAAGGGAGAAATGTTGAATAAAAACCTAATTCACAGGTAGAGAATCTGATAAGGAATACCAGAGACACATAAGGAATCAGAAATAAAAAATGAAAAATAAGCCAGAAGACAATAAAGAAGTATTATGTATTTAAGGGAAATAAACCAAAATGCCTCAGTCAAAAGCAGAGAATTTGCAGACCCATCGGAGATCATGGAACAACAGCAAGATACTCCAGAATAGTGTAAAAGAGATATTTCTGGGGGCAGCTAGGTGGTGCAGTGGATAGAGCACTGGCCCTGGATTCAGGAGGACCTGAGTTCAAATTCAGTCTCAGACACTTCACACTTACTAGCTGTGTGACCCTTGGGCAAGTTACTTAACCCTAATTGCCCTGCCAAAAAGAGAGAGAGAGAGAGAGAGAGAGAGAGAGAGAGAGAGAGAGAGAGAGAGAGAGAGAGAGAGAGAGAGATTTCTAAGAGTGAAGCTCAGCAGAAAATATGAGGATGGCATCACATCTACATATTTACAAGACACATGGAGGGGTTAGAGGAGGGCAGTTAAATTTGTTGCTTTAGAAGTTCTGCTCTAATGAGGAACATGAAGAATAAAGAAGGACTAGAACAAGAATGGCAAGCAGGATCATTTCAGAAAGGCCTGGAAAGACTTGTATGAAATGATGTATAGTGAAGAGAGCAGAACCAAGAGAACACTGTGCACAGAGACAGCAATATTGTTTGATGATGAACTGTGAAAGACTTAACTATTCTCAAAAATACAATGATCCAAGACAATCCCAAAGGACTATTGATGAAACATACTATCCACCTCCAAAGAAAGAACTGATATTGGTGGAACACAGACTGAAGCATGCTATTTTTCACTTTCTTTCATTATTTCTTTTATTTGTTTTCTTATACAAAATGACTACCACGGTAATATTTTACATAATCGTACATGTATAACCTATATCTGATTGCTTACTCCCTCAGGGAGGGTGGAGGGTAAGGATGGAAAGAGGGATAAAAATGGAACCCCAAACTATAAATAAAAAATGTTTATTACTTTTTAAAAAAGCAATAGAGGGGCAGCTAGATGGCGCAGTGGTTAAGCACCGGCCCTGGATTCAGGAGTACCTGAGTTCAAATCCGGCCTCAGACACTTGACACTTACTAGCTGTGTGACCCTGGGCAAGTCACTTAACCCCCGTTGCCTGCAAAAAAAAAAAAAAAAAGGAAAAGGAAAAAAAAGAAAAAAGCAATAGAACAAGGCATAACCCATAAAATAGGGTATAGAACTCAAAATATACAAGAAGGGGTGATAAATAAGGAAAAGAAAATTTCTTAGAAAAAAATAATATTGCAACAAAAGTATATTTCTTAGGTTGGGGGAAAAGGATTTTGAACCACATTTGTTGTTCAGTTGTTTTTGAGTCATGTCTGACTCTCTGTGGTCCCATTTGGGGTTTTCTTGGCAGAGATACTGCAGTGGTTTAACATTTTCTACTCCAGCTCATTTTTGAGATAAGGAAATGAGGCAAACAGGGTCACACAGCTACTAAGTGTCTGAGGACAGATTTGATTCAGGAAAAGAAGACTTCCTGACTTCAGGCCCAGCACTATCCATTGCATCAACTAGCTAACCCATACTACTTAACTATCTAGACTGGGAAAGAGACAGATCAAAAGTGGGTAGAAGTAAATAAATGAAAAGAAAGAAATTTAACAATTTATATAAATTCATATCCCTTCATTTCATGTTGTCAACATGCCCATGTCCCCAATCCCTGTATCTCACTTAAAAATTATTTTTATTTTCAAAAATAGATGTTTATTGATACCTATTGATTTTACATTATATTTCCCTTTTAACTTTTACTTAAAATTTTTAAATATTATATACACTTTTTTCATTAAAAAGGAAAAAATGTTTTAAACAGAACATTTTAATATAATTTTCACTCAGCTCTACCAAGGTAACATGGAACAGCAGACAGAATGCCAGACATAGATAGAGTCAAAGGATCTAGATTCAAATCCTGACTTCACTACTTACTCACTACATATATAACTATATCCATATAGTTATGTATGTAGCTATATATAAATAACTATTTATATACAACTATATATAACTATATATAAAAATAACTATACATATACAAGTATATATATATATATATATATATATATATATATATATATATATAAATACATGTAACTATATAACTATATATAACGGGCAACAGAGAGTGCAGTTTTCCGATGTCCTTATTGCAGCAGGAGCTGTGGCTCCCATATCGGACTGCACAGCCACACTGTGGCCTGTGGCTTTTCAAGGTGCTGATCCATGGTTGTCCGCGACTGGCGGAAGTCTACTACTATATATTACATAAATATATGATCTTGGCCAAGTCATTTAAATTCTTTGGGTCTCAGTTTTCTGATCTATCAAATACAGGACCAATTAGATGACCTATAAAGTACCTTTCGGCTCTAAATCTGTGATCTTTTTCTTTTCTTTTTCTTTTTTATTCTTGTGTAACTATGACTAATGTAGATAATGCAAGAAGTACGATCAGAACCTCTATACTGTTGAGGGGGTCTCCCAAATAATATTAAAAGAGTGAAATAAACAGTTTTTATAATGCACTTTATCAACTCATGATGGAAAATGTTCTCCACATCCAGAAAAAAGAACTGTGGATTCTGAATACAGATTGTTGTTGCTTTTTTCTTTTTTGAGGTTTTTCCCTTTTGTTCTGATTCTTCTTTCACAACATGACTAATGAAGAAATATGTTTAATATGATTGTATATATATATATAACCTACATCAGATTGCTTTATGTCTTGGGGAGGGGGAGGGAAGGGAGAGAGGGAGGGAGAAAAATTTGGAACTAAAAATCTTATGAAAACAAATGTCAAAAACAATTTTTACATATAACTGGAAAATAATAAAATACTTTTATGAATTTAAAAAATGTACTTTATCTCAAACACAGCATTGTATTACATAGCAATTATGTACTTTTCCTCATAATACGCTTCTAGAATAACAACTGATTTTTAACTCAAATCTTTGAGTAGATCTACAAGCCTGCAACGGGTTTGGTGATAACCAAAAGATTTGGCCAAAGCCTTGGAATGCTAGAAGATTGCCTCATATTCAACAGAGACACCATGTGGACTGGTTACAACAAAAGAGAACAAATGTCTTGATCATGCCTAATTCCCCTGCAGTTGGGCAAATCCTGTCTTTGACATCTAGGCTTGATATAAGAAAAAATTTAATAACTTTAAGAGATTTCCAAGAATGTGCTGGAGCTAGCTTGAATGGCTCATGAACACTAGTTGTTAAAACTTCAATGTGAGCTTTTACATCTCGGAAATCAGCAAAAGGAACAAATCAGAGCTTGATCATTTAGATTTAAGAGAGTAAAGGAGAAAATGTGAGTAATGCAAATCAAACTTTAAAGTACTTCATAGATACTTTTTTTTTCCCACGAGAGCCACTTGCTATATATTTACTAGCATACTCCTAGAATTGTCTCAAAAATAGGCTGACTCAACATTATGTGTTAAAAATAATAATAATAATAACAATAATATCTATATAGAAGTTTTGCCAGGCACTGTGCTAATTATTCTACAACTTTTATCTCCTTTAATCCTCACAATAACTCAGTGTGGTAGATGCTATTATCATCCTCATTTTACAGTTGGAAAAACTGAGGCAAGCACTGGAGGAGACCTTATGATGGACAGCTCATTGAGCTGTAGATTTACAATATACTTATTGTAAAAAGGACTTTTGTTCATGTAAGGTCTAGATTAAATGACTTGCCAGATTCCTTCCAACCCTGACATTCTTTTACTCTGTAATATCTCTAACAAATAAGCATCCAGCTTTTGTTTAAAGATCTACAGTGAAGGAAAACCCAGTAACTCCTTAGGCAAACCTTTCCACTTTAGGATTGTTCTGCATATCAGCAAAGTTTTCCCTATAGCATGCCAAAATCTTCCTCTCTGCCACTTCTACCCATTGTTCCTCTTCCACGTGACAGCACTTCAGGGAAAAGTAGGGGAGGAGAGCAAAGGGGGGAGGGGGAGGGAACGGAATGATGATGTCCCCCTGTTTCTTTTCCTCCAAGAAAAATAAATCCCCAATAAACTTAATTCATCTTTACATGGCATCGATTCAATTCAGCAAGCATCTATTAAATTATTCTGTATTCTGTGAAGTTGCCAAAGATATAAAGATCAAAAATCCAACCAAGGAAACAAAAAACAACCTCCAGAATAAGGAACATACAAACTTGTAGAGGATACAACACATACATACATAAGTGACTTTAGTATGCTTAAATGTTATAATTTCATTGGAAAGGTCAAAAAGAGATTTGAGGCTAATTTAAAAGCCCTCAGTCTATTCTAGGCTGTCACCAAAACAACTTTTATATGCCTCCTAAACTCAAAGCTCAATGAGGTGTCATCATATCTGGAGTTCTTTTTGGCTCTCTGGATCCTTATCTTCAATTGGAACATTGATTTGCCATTCTCAGCCATTCTTGTCATTACAATCCTCCCCCTCCCAATTTTTATTCATTGAACTAACCTTTTGACAGGACTTGAACCACACTCCTAGTTTTCCTAAGTCAACCAGCTAGGTCCCTTTCTCCAATGATTGTGGGCTCCAAAGGTTGCGGTATAGTTATTCCACTATAGAGTAGGACAAACTTAGTAATTAGAAATGCATTGGCCACAAAATCAATCTTGTCCTCACAACATCTATGTTATAATAATAGATAAGAATTGTCCTAATCCTCACGTTATAGGAAAATGATACATAGAGATGACTAATAACATATAATGTATGAATGCACATTGGTATCAGAGATAGGATAAACATAAAGATATAACTTTCATATTGCTAGCCAATGTAAACTTTGTAAATATCACACAAGCAGATTCTGAAACAATATTCTTATTTATATAATTTAACATCTTATCATTGATTGTCCCAAATGAGTAGCTAATAAGGGTTTTAATATCCCAAGATAAAAAAGAAAATAATAATAAAAAACCCTCAAAATGAGAGTTCATTCAACTAGCTAAAACATATTATCATTAATTCTGATAGAAATGATTTCCAGTGGACTGAATCCAATGAAATAGTTGATTAAGTAGAAGAAATAATGAAGGGGAATTATGCCATGAGAAAGGATATGAAAAGAAAAAATTTAATAAATATGAGGCCTTTGGCTACAAATGTGAACACACATAGGGGCATTCTCCTCTTTGGCTCCATAAATATCTTTACCTTATTTCTTCATATTAGTATACAGTTTACAAAACATTTTCACATACATTATTTTATTTGGACCTCCCAACCTTTTGAAATAAGTAGGACAGGAATTATTATCACCAATTTACAACTAAAGAAACTGGAATTCTGAGAAGCTGAAGGACGTGACAAGTGGCAGAGAAGAGAGAATTCCCTCTCCTTGTATTGTGTATAGAGGCCCTGCCCAATGAGTAGACCCTGCTCTCAACCTCACTAGAATCATAAGGTAGAACCCCAAGTAAAGGGTCTTTAGGAAGGTTGTAGGGAATATCCTATAAGTTATGCCAAAGCCAAAAGAAAATCAGAGTTCATTTTTTTTTTAAATCCTGAAAAAGGATGATTGTTGAAATTTGCCCTTCTTTGCAAGAATTGGTCACTCTCCTATTAAGATTCCTTCATGGTGTGCTGTAGTCAGTACTTGGCCCAGTTTTTCCTACTTAGTGTAATTCTAAAAGGACATTAGGGATTCCTCTCTATCTCCTGTTTTATCTGTCCCCTCCTTCCTCTTTTTATTTATGTAGCTTATATATAAAAGTGAGAAACGGATGACGTAATGGAACTTTTCCATATTTCCCCATCCCAACTGAACCCCCAGTAAGATGGTCATGATGTCTGTAGGTTATTTAGGAGATTATATCTTTCTTATGACACTGTTAAAATTTTGATTGTTTCTGAGAAAGCCTTTGTGAAGCAACAGGATTTCATTAGTTACCTCATTTGTTTTATCCCTTTAGGAAAATAACTTTTAGTTATGGAAACTTCCTTGGTCCCCCCCCCTTTCAAAAATGCACATTAAAAACAATTGTACGAAATGTATTTGAAATGAATCTTTTTTACTATGTTGGGAGTCTCAGTGATTTAATAAAAATAGATTCCAGCATTTTACAACTTGAACAAGTCTTCAAGTGCCACATTACTAAGCTCCATTCTTTCCATCATGGAATCATTTGACAGTTCAGCGCGAGACAGACTCACCTCCTACGTAATTTTGCAGGAATTGTGTGGGATGTGATTTTGGCCCTATAACCTGGTAAAGTCATGAAGAATTAATTAATTTTCAGAAAACAAAATGAATTCAGTTAACTAATTGACCTAAATCTGTTAAATAATCCCCAAACCATGAGGTGTTATCAATTGGGTGCAAACAAACAATAACACCTAATCACTCCCCACATGTAGACACCACCATCATTAAAGTTTCTCTTTCTCTTTTAACTCTCCATTGCTTTGAATAATAATAACCTGTTAGAACACTGAAATGAAAATCTTTCCACCTGACAAATGCTGATTTTAAAAAGTATTTCAAAAACCAATGTCAAACATATCTCTTTTGGGTTTTTTTCCTTGGTCTATGCCCAAGCATTCATGAAATGAGCAAGTCTCTGATATCAGTAGCACCTATTACCAAAAATTCTTACAAGTTCGTAGAATATTAGAGATGAAAAAGACTTTTGAAATTATGTAGTCCAACCTCCCTCATTGTAGAGAAGAGAAATTAAAAGGGTAAAAGGCTAAATCTCTTGTCCAATTGATACATAGGTTTCCAGTAGATTTGAACCCAGGTCTTTTGACTCAAGATTCAGAAAGCTTTCCTCTATACCCCACTACCAATCAGTAGAGGGAGCTCTCCTATTATTTTAAGGGAGAACAAGCAAAACAGACATGCACTTTTATTTGCCCCTATAGAACAATGGTGAGCTGGTTTTCCCCCAAAGGACTTAATGATTTGCTGGACACTTACACAATAGTTACAAATAGTTTATACATCATTTGAAGAAAAATTTATTCAAGGTTAATCTAGTGTTCCCTAAAACAAGCATGCTTTGTTATAGCTCTATCAAACATGCGACTATGAGAAATTATCCTATACTAAAAAGAAATCAAATTCATGGCAAATTTGGGGCTGCCTTGCCCTGCCTGCCCCCACCCCCACTTCATGCCCCCCCCCAAAATGGAAAATGAATTGTGTCAGAAGGATTAATTCTCTGGAAGTAGGGATGTTCAAGCAAAGTCAAGATAACTATTTGTCAGGGATCTTGTAGATGCAGTTCATGTTTTCAATAGATAACCTCAGGGAAACCTTCTAGTCCTTGAGACCAAAAGATTCTATAACTAAGAGCTGACCATATAGCCCAAATTAATACTAAACTTCATCAAACTCATGGGGCTCACTTATACCAGAGGTGTTATCTCTACAACTGTGATTATTGTTGGAGAAACTGCTAAGAGGAATTTTGCAAGCTGATAGATTCACTCACCTAACTATAAGGTTGTTTAAAACCATAAATTGTAATGTGAGATGTAAGAAATGAAAAGAACTTCAAACAGTAGCTACACTTCCTTTAGATATTTTGAAAATTTATAGTAATGAAGTCACAGTTAAGTGAAATGTCACTGTAGGGAAATGAATTTTATCTCTGGTAAGTTTTTGTGTAATTTACCAAAATAATACTCTAACTGTTGAGGACAGATTTATGTGTTGCCTAATTGAAGTTTGTGATTCAAAGCAACAAGGCAGCTCTCCTGAGGGCATGGCAATGCTGTAAACTGATGGCTGCCACATGCACAAAGCAATGGCCAAGGAGGAAGGCAAGCATTGTGTCAATGGCAGAGTTACAGCACTATCCAGCTTTCAAGTGACTTGTTCATTACTAAGCCTCATTCTTTCCAACCCAGAATAACCTAATAGCTCAATACAGCTCTCACATTAGAATCTATAACCTAAGAATCAAGTGGCTTTTATACTACAGTATTATCCATTAGATCAATCAAATGATAACTCCATCCAACAGTTTAAAGTTTAAGATTCTAAATGGAGTCTTGAGAATTGTTTCAGTAAATTACCTAAGAGGCAACATGGCAATGCTGGCCCTGAGTAAGGAAGACCTGGATTCAGGTTCTGCATCTGAAATCCAGTAGTTCAATGACCACTACCATGTCACTTAACCTCTTACCACTTAACCTTAACTATGTCCCAGGAAACCCACAAGGATTGTAAGTGAAAAAGAAGTTATAGATCTTCATCAATAGGAGATAATTCCATACTATGAGTTCCACACATTGATTAGATTACAGGTCTAGAAACTTTAAGACAGGGAGGTTACCAGGTTAAATATATGTGTGTATAATAAATACACACATTATATATACACACACATACAGATGTATGTATATGCACACAGATTATACACATGTGCATATATTTATGTGTACATTATATAATACACATATATATACATGTATTTGTATACCTTATAGTATGCATGTCTATATATGTACACATACAGACAGAAGATAATGTTATGTGTATGATGTACATATCTGTGTGTTTGTGTGTTTAACTAAAGAAAGAATATTGAACTAACATCCAAAATATCTATAATGTGTATAGTGAACAAAAAGGCAGAATGTAAACTTGAATCTATCTCCCTGGCCAAAGGAGTTTGAACACAAATTCAATTTTTTTAAATCAACTTAGTTTCCAAATGATTGTAGCTGCTCCATTAAGGAGAGTTCTATATAAGAAAGGGGAAAAAAGACTTTGGGTTGATTGTCCAATTTCCACCCTGCCCTATTCTTTAGCAAATGTTGACCAAATATTTCCAAATGCCTTCTTCCTCATATTGACATAGCCTAGTAATAGATGTATGTTAAAGACTTTATGAAGTCTCTTTTTATGATGTATGTAATCTATATTTTATAACCTAGCTTATAAAATCCTCCTCGGTTCCTTTGCTGACTGTGGGATAAACATGATTCTAGGTTCTCAAAGCCTAGTCCAGTGGACCACAAGTGCTGGTGAGTCAGACCAAACTGAAAAGGCATCAAGCTGCAACCTGGCGATTAACTATGGGTCTGTATGAGGATCAGCTTGGCTTAGTCATAGACTTTATCTCCAGGTTGGCTTTATGGGTTTGAATTCCATTCAACCCAGTAGCATCACTTGAAGACCATATACTAAACTGTGGGTCTGTGGAGAGAATATGCTCCCCATTCAAATCACGTATCCTTGAAGTATTGAAGTAGCCTACAAAAAAATAATGTGGGTGGCACTCATCAGTTCTTGTTAGAATAAGGAAAGCAGTTACTCGGTACAGTGGAAAAAGCACTAAATTTGAAGTTAGGAATCTCTGAGTTCACATCCTTCTTCAGAAATCTCCTTGTTTAATCTCTCAGGGTCTCAATTTTCTCATCTGTAAAATGGAGAGAATAATTACACCTTCCCAGGGATATTGTGAAGGTAAAATGAAGTAACATATGGAAAGTACTTTACAAACATTTAAGTGTTTTATAAATACTAGCTATTATTATGTAAAGAAAATCAGAGGTGGGGAAATGACCAAATGAAGTTAAAAATGGGATGATAGAAGTGAGGACAAGGAAAGTGTAAGCAAATATGTCAGGATAGCTAGAAAGAACTTTTTTTAAAAAACAGGAAAACAACTGGTTTGAGAAGAAAACTACAAATATATATATATATATATATATATATATATATATATATATATATATGAAACCTGGCCCAAATCAATGATATGGGGCTGGGGGGAGGAGAAGAAGACATGGCAGAGGTGTTTTGAAAAGGCTTGAGGACAAGAGAAGAGTCAGTATAGGAGAAAAACTGCTAGAGGATGGGGTTATAGTAGTCAAAAGGAGAAATTACCGAGGCCCATACCAGTGTTTTGGCAGCATGAATAGATTGGCGCAATCTTTCACACAAACTGTTCACTTCTATATTATCAGAAGAATTTTCCCTATGTAACTTGCAGTAAATCATACATGGGGAGAGAAGCTCACACTGCCAGAACTACCACTCTCCACAATTCTATTATAACATTCAAAAATTTTAACCTAATATAAAACAATTGAGGAGCATTAGAAGAACATAAAACAGATAAAGGATAGCTTTTTACAGACATTCATCAATGGCCTTTTTTGAAGAGAGCAGATACCTCCTCAGGCTAAGCATACATCTCTCTATTTCACATAAATACACAGAATGACAGGGCTTCCAGTCAAAATAAACATTTACAGAGTGTCTGCAGGATTAACCTGCTTCATCAGACCCATAAGAGACCAAGGTTAATAGACACTGGTTAATCTCACTGTTATCCAGTCTATATTCTCAACCACTTTAATAATCTATGGTTATATCTATAGGACGGTGATTCAAAGAGACTAACAGGACAAATATCAAGTATCAGTAAACAAAGGCAAAGCAAAATGTGTTGTGAAAATTAGGAAAGGCTTAGAATTTTTAATGGAAGTAGGAAATAATTCAGATATTTCTTAATTTGAGAGATACCCCAGTTTTTAGGTGGTTTTGACTGTCTATAATTGTTCCAGTAAATCCATAAATTTCAGGAATTCCAAAAGTTAATAGGGAATTTATATTGTGATTACTATTACTACTACTTCTACTAATATCTACTACTAATAATAGTAATGGGAATAAGAATAAGAATAATGTTTTTAAAGGCCTACCCCTTGTCACAGAGAGTGAAAAAAAAAAAGTATCCATGCAATATAACACAACTGTCTTTTGTTTGCCTGGTTTTCTCCAGGGATGTTTTGATGCCATATACCACAAGGCACTGAGTGAATCCAAATTTTCTCATTTTGAAAACAAAACCTTCATAATGGGAACCTTGTAAATTAATAGCATAGACCCTGAAAGCCACTTTTTCTACCTTAACCTCCCTGTCCTTCCCAAATTAGGGTCAGTTCTACAGGTGTAATACACTAAGGAAACACAACTGTCTTTAGATTAATAACTTACATTTACATAGCTTTTTAAGATATGTGAAACATTTTCCTCCTACTAAACCTAGGTGGTGAAAGTGTTATTTTCTCCATTTTACAGATGAGGAAACCCAAGTTCTGAAATAATAAATGACTTTCTCAGATCACACACCCTAGCTGAAAAAGTAAGTCTTCTTGAACAGGGACAGGTGGCAGCATTTGTCTGGAAAGTCAAACCACTACCTGAACCATGACTACTCATGAGACCCCAATGGATATAGCCTAGCAACATGAACTCAAGAACTTTAGGCAGCAGTAACCCCAGACTATAGCTTGGTCCTGCTTCTAGCCCAAACCCTCTTTCTAAGAAGCCCATGGACATGTGACCTGCCAAATGTTTCTATAGTTGCTTATAGCTGGTCGGTTGGTCGTGGTCCTTTGTTCTCAAAGAGGACCAAAATGACTTCATTATGTTGGGGTAAAGGTACAATGTGTCAGACTGTGGCTGATCAGACCAATATGAACTTGGAAGGTTCTACCACAGGTTGGGCACAAATAGTCTATATGAACATTTGGAGTGGAGATGTCTCTACATTTCCACATCTCATATTTCTTTTAAGCTACTACAATTCTGCTTTGTTCATAGAGTTCAGCACCTTCTTTGATGCAGGCACAGCATACTGGACAGTCCTTTGCCAGTGTCTTCCGCATCTCACAATTAATTCCAAAGTTCTCCAGAGAGACCTTAAGAATGTCCTTGAATTGCTTCTTCTGACCTCTGTGTGAGTGCTTGCCTTGTGTGAGTTGCTGCAGCTACTGAAAACCCAGAAGAAAAATTTCTAGCCCCTGAAATTCTTTGACACTATCCAATGGCACCCTATGGACCATGAGACCTTTCCATTTGACTTGATGCTAAAACTTCCTACATGTGTTGCCTCCTCAATTAGAATGTGAGCTCTTTGATATCAGAGACTGTCTTACTTTTTTATTGGCACCCCCAGACTTAGCACATCATTTTGTATGTAATAAGTGCTTTATGCAAGCTTTTTCATTTAGTCATTCATTCAAATTTCATATTAATTATATTCATATTCAAATTCATATTCATTCAAATCCCATCTGACACAGGATTTGAACCTTTGTCTCTTGACTCCAAGGTTATGTTTTGTTTTGTTTTATCCACTACTAGTCATGCAGTGGATAGAACACTGGACATGGTGTCAGGGAGAACTTAGTTCAAATCTGGCCTCAGACACTTAGAAGCTGTGTGAACCTGGGCAAGTCACTTAGTGCTGTTTTCCTTAGTTTCCTCACTTGTAAAATAAGCTGGAGAAGGAAGTGGCAAACCACTCCAGTGTCTTTGGAAGAAAAAAAAGTCAAAATGGGGTCATAAAGAGTGAGACATGACTGAAATGACTGAACAACAACAAGCCTTGACTCTTAGAAAATGAGAAATAATTTCCTTTTTCCTAAATTTCTGACACTGAATATGAAAATTCTCCTCCTTTGTTAGGGATTTGAGACAACAAACTAGGAGTTTCTCTAGGAAGGGTTATGTACTTCTATACCAAGAAAGGAACCTAAAAGAATTTAATTCTATTTCATTCAATTAAACAAGTGTCTATTGAATGCACCCCAAAGACCTATATAGCACTTTATTTTGCACCTTTCTAAAACATTTATGGATTATTATATATTATAGTTTGTATATGTATACATATACATGTATATATATACATGTATATATATATATGTATCTTATGCCCCTTCAAAGTTCTATAATAAAAGCAGAAACTTCGTCTTATTTAAATCTAATATATTCCCTAGAGCCTATCAGAATTCAAATAGCCTAACACATTTTTTGTTTTGTGTTTTGGAGTTGTTTAATGGAACACTGGACGATGTTTTTGGAGGAAGTCATGATAGGGTGTTTACTTTGGAGTCAAGTGGTTTTGCCCATCATATTCAGATATTGAACTTTTTTTATCAATGTGCAAAATGAATTTCTATTGACTTTCCTGGAATTTAATAAAATCTACTTCTAAAATCTTGTCTACTTTTGCTTACTTCCAAATGTTTTGGGGGTTCTTTTTGGTGTGTGTGTGTGTGCATGTGTGTGTGTGTGTGTGTGTGTGTGTTCCATTTTTTCATGTATATCCTTATTACCTAGCCTGATCCATGGAAGGCTTTTTACCTACAAGGGAAATCAGGGGAAGCTTAATGGGGAAGGTGGCATTTGGGATAGACCTTAAAGGATGGATTGGAATTTACCACATGAAGAGATGAAGGAAGGATACACCAAGCATCAGGAAACCAGACTAAAATGTGGAGTTGCTGAAGTGCAAAGCTTTTTTTAGAAGCCCAAGTGTAACTCAGCTTGTCTGCTTTAGCTTCTAACTAGTTGTGTGACTGTGGGCAAGTCACAATTTCTTTGAGCCCTGGATTTCCTATTAGTAAAATGAGTCTAGTAATTCCTCTAGTATCTCCCTTGCAGAGTTATGAGATTCAAACCAGCTAATGTATAGAAAGCACTTGTCAAAACCTTAAGGGATTATGTGGGCACCAAATATTTATTAACTTTTTTATTTATTAACCAATTATTATTTTTTATTTATTAACTTTTTATTTATTTATTATTAACTAACACATTTTACCCAATTTATACTGTCTTGCAATACTTCCCTCAAATTCACAGAAAAGTTTAAAAGAGTGATTTTAGTGTTCTTCCTATAAGCATCCCAAGCACTGTTTTGGCTAATTATTCAGGTAGCTACACCGTTGCTTCAAGCAAGTCAATCCTTCCTTATGATTGGCCCTGGATGAATTAAAATCCTTTAACACTGAAGAATATTCCACAGGCAGCAAGGGTAAGTTAATATTACAATATGAATAGAAGCATAATGCTGACTGGGTACAGTATTTTAATTGAATTTGTTTTGTTTGCTTTGGTAAAATATAAATAAAAGGAGCAAAGGGAAGGAAAGCCAATTTCCTTTCAGCCACTGATTGAACAAACAGCACCAGGATTCAGCGACCTACGTCTCCAGCAGTGATGGTGTATGTTTATGGCCCTCCAAAGAGAGAGAAACAGCTATGCAATTCCCAGAGGACTCAAAATCCCCACTGTGTAAATGCAATTTTTCTTCTCTTATAACTTCATTATTTTTTCTTTCTTTCTATTTTTTTTTTACAAATTACTCAGGAGACCCTTTCTCATTAAAGACTAAACACAGAAAAAGCTTCAATAGTTAATTTTTCAAGTTAGGCAGAAAATATCTTAATTGCTTTTAAAGTTTGAAAAGTTTAAGGCTTTTATGCATATTCAGAATGAAAAGATATATATCTCAGACTTTTCCCCAAATCAAGATTTCGGACTGAAGGGAAGAAAAGAAAATGTTCCCCTAAAAAAAATAGTGCTTTTCTAAAAGAAAATTATGGGAAAGGAATCAATTTCTTGCTGCATCTATTAAATTATACAGGGTTAGGAATATGAACTAGGGCAAAGCTGTCATCAGTCCCCTTGTCCTCACCATCAGATTCTTTGGGAACATTTAATGTGGTTCTCTTGGATAGATCAGATGCAACAAAATTCTCCAGGGAATCTCTTAATCCTCCAGAGATTTTTCGTGAGTGCAGACTTGACTTTAAGAAGTGACTGGAATGAATGAAGATGATTTATTCCTTTAAACAAGGCTACACTAAGCTAAATCAATTGCCAACCTCAAAACTACAGACAGGTGAGAAGGAACCCCTTAGCTACAATTCACACCCATTATTTCCAGGAGAAATCCTCAGGTGGTCACATAACTATATCAAGTCTCTTCTGCTTCACTGTGCCTAAGTATACTTTGCCTTCAACAACCCTTTAAACATGCTACTCATGGGGACATAGGAGGCAATGAACAATTCCAAAGGGTATTACACTGTATTCAGAGGCAAAATATAATAGAGACCCACCTCCAGCAAAGTATTGCTGCATGAAACAGAACAGAGCAAAAACAATTAGCTAAAACTTTCAGAATTTACAAGTAATGTTAGGGATAGAAGGTAGGCCTTGGAGTCAGCAAGACCTGGGTTCAAAATCTGCTATGGCCATCCACTAGGTTTGTGACCATAGGGAAAATCACTTAACCTTTTTGAAGCCCAAGACAATTCTCTAGGTTACAGAAGAGTTACTAATCTACTTCCACAGAGAATTTCCATACTGTGAGTGTCCTAACCCCAATGAAATCAGAGGCCCAGACCTCCTAACCCTTCAAAATATTCAGGTGGAATAATCCTTCAAGAGACAGAAAATGGACCAAACCTTTTTAGTCTATCTTCCTGTGTGCTGTTTTACAAAAACATCATGTAGTCTGTATTTGTGATATTTTATGTGGCATATAGGAATCTAGAGCAAATCTCTAAATATGGGTAGAAATACAGCATCACTTTTTAAGAAACCATGTCAGGTTCATTCTGAATCATTTTCCCTGCCCTATTCAATCAAAAAGTACACACTTAACAAAGAAAGTATTCGTGGTGTTGTCTGACCAGGGCAAAGTATATAGTAGAACTATCACCTACCTTAGTTTATGCTCCATGGTTCTCTTGATGCAAGCTAAAGTAGGTTTGTTAGGTTTGGGTTTTTTTGTTTGGGTTTTTTTTTTGGGGGGGGGGGGGACTGCCATCTAAAATGGTCCTTTTCTATAGCACCAGCCTATTTACCATTCTCTGTTCTAATTACTCTTACACCATTTATCTTGCACTGTGAAGGTTTGGGTATGGGAAGAGAGATGGGAAATAGATCGGCATTTGAAGTGACAGAAGCAATGGTGAAAGAAAAAATCAGGTCACATGAACTTTTACTCAAATTATGATCCATAATCATCTTTCACCAGTGTTTCATTATCCGCTATTCCTTAACCCTGGCTGCAAGGTTACCAGACAGTTTGATGGGAGCTGGGCTTTCTTTTGGAGCTCTTCAGTCATTAGTAGTTGGGCCTTCACTAGCCTGGGAAAAGTGAAGAGGCCATTACTGTATGAATGGCCCCCACATCATGCTTTACGACATGGAAGATGCTTAGAGGCAAATGGGAGTTTTATGAATATAATGTTAATAAAAATTGATTTTTGTAAATGAAGCTGCCTCTTTATGCTACCTGCAGGGTAGATAAACAAGCCACCCCAGTGATAAATGTCTGCTTTTTCCAGTCATAATTGGCCAAATATTCTCTTACTTAAACAGGCCCCTATTTTACTAGGGATGAAGTAATAGATCAATTAGCACGTTCTAGATAAGGTCAGGGAAACTTTATTTATGAGTACCAGTCCAAAATGTTTGCTACTCCTTCAATAAGTCAGGGGTTTTCCCCCTCTCTCCTTCCTCCGGGCTCCCAAATGCCGTGCAATGGCTGAAGTCCAAGTGGTAATCACACAATGGGTGCTTTTCTTTCTTTCCTGACCTATCACACTACACATGATTTAATCCATTGTTTTGGATGTTGTTGATGATTTATTGTATGAAAAATGTAAATGATCTGGATGGCAGATGTTTTATATTTTCTGACCATTCATTTTGAGTGGGAATGTAATTAAAATTTATGAAGTGTATCTGCTGAATTGCATTGGCAATTGATGATCTCCTCCAGTGCTGTCTGTCTGGAGATGATGAGTGATTGTGGACAGTGAGATGTGGTGACAAGGGCAGAAAAAGACGTGATGTTACTGTCATGAATGAAGCTACCTGCAAAGCAGACTGTTTTTCTTATGCACACCATTGCCATCCTCCAGAAAGAAGGTGGCAACTGAGTCTGTCTATCTCCTTTAGAGACACAATATGAAGCTCTCTGGGAGGCCCTAAAAGCTGTCAATCTCCCCAGGTGGAGCCTTCAGCAACAAGCATCTGGAAGTCATGGTACAAGCCCTTGTCAAGGACATAATGCGACCACCCAGAGATGACAGTAAAGCTGATCCCAGGACATTTCAAGACCCTTTTGGGGTTGCTCTAATCCTCTGGCCACTAGTATGGCTTTCCAGGTGACAAAGTTGGTATTGAGTGGCTTTAATAAAATTATACCACAGAGGTAGGAGAGAAGGGGACCCAAAACAATAAATATTCATGGATCACATAGAGACTGAGCCTCTTCATTAGGATGATCTGAGTTTACATCATGTCTCAGACACACTAACTGTATGACCAATTCACCTTTCTCAGCCTCAGTTTTCTCATCTCTAAAATGGAAATAATAATAATAGCACTTATGTCACAGAATTAACATAAGGGTCAAATTATATATGAGCAAAGCACCTTGGAAACCTTAAAGTGTTATGTAAATGCTGGCTGTTTTTACTATTATGCCATTTGCTCATTTGAATGCTGAATTTGTCATCTTAATATTACCACTAGCAGTGCATTTCATTCTCACTTTGTTTAATTTCTTTATGTTCTCAATCCAAGCATGATTCAGCACCACAATGTCCCCTTTCAGGTAGATAACAAGATTCAAAATGTCCATTATAGATGGATATTGTTTACTACCATTTTTTCATGGACATCCTTATTACCCTCCAAAAAAGTGATGGAGTATAATGATAATTTTAAAAAATCTAAATTGGTATCAACTTTTTCATCTTCACAAAATCTTGGTGAGAAAATTTTACAAACTTATTTAGAACATCACAGAGGATAATATGAAAAGGGATCAGGCTTTAGAAATAACATCCTACAATAGATCACATCTTTCTAGCCTTGTAGCTGACTGAAAGGGAAGAGAATAAGCATTTATATAATACCTACTATGTACAAGGAACTATGCTAACACTGTGTAAATATTTTCTTATTTAGTCCTTATAATAACCCTGTAAGGTAGGTGCTATTATTATCCTCATTTTACCATTCAGGAAACTGAGGCAAACAGGATTTAAGTGACTTGTTTAGGGTCACACAGCTAATAAGTGTCTGAGGCCAGATTTGAACTCAGGTCTTCCTGACTGCAGGACCAGCATTGTATTCACTGCACCACCTAACTGCTTCTAGCTGAATGAAAGGTGAAGAGAATATCAGGTTGGAATATGTTAATTGTTGGTTGACTTTTGTCAGTACTATATTGTCAAAGCACACAGTATTGATTTGGTAAAACAGAATGTACCTTCCTATACATATGTTAAAATTATATAAGACTCTTTGATAACCATATAGATAACTTTATTTTTGATGCTCTGATTATTATTATTAACAAGCAAAAGGCATAACATAGGAAGATGTATGTTCACCAAAAGTGTCTGCCACTGTAATGGAGAATTTCCAACACAGAGTCTAAATAAAGACTTAATCCACTCAGCTTTGAAGATTCTTCCTGGAGCTGAAGTCTTCTGATTATTTTATTAGTGAGCAAAAACTTACAATGATCTCCATAGCTAGCGAGCCCAAGAAGAGACCAGACAATGTGTCTCCTCCCACCTTGAACATCTTCCTGCTGCTCTTGCTCTGAGAACCATAATTAATTTAATACTGCCATTTTTTAAGTGCTTGTCCAAAATGAACTCCCCTTTGGCTCCACTCATGATGCCAGTGCTTGCCCTGACCAAAATATCATTCCTGGTCACCAGTCCCCTTTATGAGTTGTTTCTCTCTCTTAGAATGTGAGATTTTTGAGGGCAAAACCTGTCTGGCCTTTGTATTTATGTCCCAAGTGCTCAGCACAAAGTAAATGCTTAATAAATGTATTTTATTAAATTCATTCATTCAAATAGAAGAGAAGCTTCCTATAGCTAGTAAAGGCTCCCATATGTTTAACTCTATAGATTTCATCAAGCCATGAGACATTGCAGGGTTCCTAAATGTGATCACTCAAAACGGTGTTAGACTCACTATCCATATAGGAAAATCAGGGTGGGAAAAGCACATATCATCTAGACATGTAGTTGCATGGCCAGCACATAGATCTTGTCCATCAATAGATAGGTTGTTGACATATACTACAGAATGGCAATGAACTAGGGACTGAATTGAATAGAAAGAAGGAAGAGTAAGCCAAATTGCATTTGGCACACCTCATAGGTTTTCAATGATTACAGGCTTCTCCCTGAAACAAAATAGTATCCTAATAGAATTAAAATTCTTGTGTCAGTTCTGTCAGGCTTCAAATAACAGAACAGTACCATTTCCAAGGCATCAAAATTGTGAGTTACTAGAAGGGCAGTGGAGAGACTTATGATGGGTATAAATGGATAGCAGAACATTATGAATAATTAATATCAAGTACTAACATTATAAAAGATGTCATCCAAAGCAGAGATATCATACATTCAGTTACAGGCATACCAGATTAAAATATAATTGGGAAATATTTAATAAAATATTTAAAATACAGTAGACTATAGATAATGTTAACATGTGGTTTTCTAAATCAATATGCAGCCTGTAGGAATCCTTCTATACAGTTTAGTGGCCCCTGTTTCTATCTACATTTGATGCTACTAGGGGGCAGCTAGGTGGCACAGTGGATAAAACACTGGCCCTGGATTCAGGAGGACATGAGTTCAAATCCAGTCTCAGACACTTGACACTTACTAGCTGAGTGACCTTAGAAAAGTCACTTAACCCTCATTGCCCTGCCCCACCCCCCAAAAAAATTGACACTACTGATCCAATTAATATATGCTAGGTTACAAAATGGATACAGAGGGGCAGCTAGGTGGCACAATGGATAAAGCACCGGCCCTGGAGTCAGGAGGACCTAAGTTCAAATCCTGCCTCAAACACTTGACACTTACTAGCTGTGTGACCCTGGGCAAGTCATTTAACCCTCATTGCCCTGCAAAACAAAAACAAACAAAAAAAACCCACATAAATATAAATGCAAAATGGATACAGAATGTTGGACTTGGAATTGGCAAGACTCAATGAAAAAATGGTCTCAAGGATTTAGTAGCTATGTGACTGTGGGCAAGCCACTTAACCTCTTTCTACCTCAGTTTCTTCATCTGTAACATATTGATAATAGTAACACCTACCTCTCTGGGTTATCATGAGAATAAAATTAGTTGATATTTATAAATTGCTTTGCAAAACTTAAAGTACTATATAAATGCTAGCTATTCTTATTCAAGAGGTGATCCTGTAATGAAAGAGACAGAGACACAGAGAGAGAGAGAGAGAGAGAGAGATGTCAAAAGGACAGATCACAGACTGATATCTTGATATCCATGTAATCTTAGGAAATGTAGAGGGAAGAGTCCTGTACCCTAGCATACTGTACAGTTTAACAGTAGAACCTGAACAAGATTCCCATAAGATGAGAAAGTATAGCTCAATTATAACCTATACCATTTTAGAAAGTACCCATATCAAGGAAATAAAACATATAGAAATATCTAATCTCGATGCAGAATAGCAACTAGGTTTTCCCTTGGAGTCTACTGGAGTAAAGTCATATATTTTGTTTTGTTTTTATTCAAGGGGAATATAAGCAGTAGTGTTATTAACTGGAAATAGGAACATTCAAGTCTTGCTTAACACACGTTTAATGATTGCAGAATTTCACAAATTTTGGATTTGTTTGATTAGTATTAATCTATTATATCCATATATTCTGAACATTTATTTTTGTTTCAGACTTCTCAAGATTTCCTCTGATCTTGTCATAGAAACATATGGTATTAAATTTAGATCTAGAAAGGACCTTAGAAGCTATCAAATCCAGCCTCTTCATTGAGGACTAAAAACCCAAATAGTTAAATAACCTGCCCAGGGTCACACAACAAAGTGTCTACTCTTTCTAGCTCCAAGACCATTGCCCTATACATTAGCAGCACATCTTTCCTAGGATCATAAGATTAAGACTAGAAGGTTTATAGTTTAATGAGTTCCAGCTTTCATTCTGCAGTTGAAGAAATAGAGACCCGGAGTTTTAAGTGACCCAAGTTTGGATAGTCAGGAAATAGAATAGCAGGGATTCAAATTCAGATTTTTGAACTCCAACTCAAGTGCTCAGTGGAATGGAAACATCTTGAGAACAAAGAGTTAAATCCATAGTCTTCAGAAAAGTTAGTGATTTCTAGCTCTTCTAGCTTTTTAATTAGCTTAACAAAGGAACAGCAATCTATTGAATATAGAGGCCACCAAACAATGGTGGGTTATGGAGAGAGGGAAGTCCAGAATAACAAAATGACTATCAACAGTGATTCTGCTGATCCCAATCGTACCTCTCTCCCCTTCAAGCTGATCTACAAAGCTACTACTATTTCAGTCTGGAGGGGAAATTAGATATCTTTCTATCTTATCTTTCAATGAGAAAAGCAGATGAAGTGATTTGCTCACAACTCCCAGTTAATGGCTGATATTGGTGAAGAATCCATGTCTCCCAGTACAGGTCTCCTTCCCTTCCTGTTAATAGACACACCAATGTTGCACTGTTGATTTAAAGGAACAAATGTGTTGATACAAAGGGATGCAGTTTGAGCCACTTAGAAGAGTTTTTGTTCAGTGGTTTCAGTCATGAGTACCTCTTTATGATTCCATTTGGGCATTTCTTTGCAAAGATATCAGAGTGGTTTGCCATTTCCTTCTCCAGTTCATTTTAGAAATGAGGAAATTGAAGTAAATAAGGTTAAGTGACTTGCCCAGGGTCATACAGGTAGTAAGTGTCTGAGGCTAGATTTGAACTCATAAAGATGAGTCTTCCAGACATGGCACTACCTAGCTGTTCCCACTCAGAAAACATCATCCAAAGCATTGTCTCTACCACTGCATATACTGAGTTGACCAATTGAAGTCTCCAGAGAATTAAGTCCCCTCTTATTTTCCTCAATAACAGAAAAAGGGGCAGGGGGGAACCCAAGAAGCTGTCTCCCGAATTCTCTAATGTTTACCAAGTCTAGTGCTGGGATTTTCTCTGACAGCCACAAGCATTCTGAAGCTCACTTCCCTCTAGAACTGTCATAATAAAAAGACATTAATATTTTAGTATTTGAGCAAAATGTTTAACACTCAAACATTTGTATTTCTCCTCTGGTTTTCAAAACAACCTTAAATCTCCCTTTTCAAAACAGCATTAAATGATGTCACTCATTAGCTAGCAGGTGGTTCACAACGAAGGAATCTATTTAAATGCTTTCATTTCAAGTGAGACTTGAAGCATGTACTAGGTAAGAGATATGTATTGTGAGGAACTTATGACCTTCTGAAGCCAGCATCAAATTAACTGGGGGTGGGGGGAGCGGCAAGTTAGACATTGGTTCTTCTTGCTTTTGTTGCTGTTAGTGCTGTTGCTAAGGTGGTTGTTGTTTTAGGTTTTGTTTATGGTGGTGGTGGTAGTGGTGGATGTTGTTATTGTTATTGTTGTTATTGTTGTTGTTTTCTTTTACAAAAACCAAAACCAATTGTATAATGTGAGAAATTGGACTTCGTACTTGTCTGGATGGGAATAGACCTGGGGAAATCAAGCTGTGGCAATAAAGAAGTCAGTGCAGCCCAGAGTATAAGAGCAATATGTCCCACAGATGTAAGCGTTGTCAGAAGTCCGGCTGTCATATTTAGGGCACACTGAAAAGGATACATAAAGTATCAGGGAAATGGGGGAGGGGGAGAGTCAGAGCCTGGACGTGTGCACATATGACAGCAGAGAAAAAGAATGTGGCACTGATCACAAAGTTCACCTCAAGCTAGTTAGGATGTTAGGCTAAAATAACAGTCGAGGTGGCAGCAGTGACAAAGTGCAAGCCAAAAGAAGGCTTGGAGAACAAAAATCATCATCAGTGCTATTGGGATAGAGGGCACATGGGAAATGTGGCTCAACACAGAGTAGGAGGGAGGCTGAACTGAGGGAAAACTGGAGCTAGAGGGAAAAGCCTGTCTTGCCGGCAAATGGAGCCTCGGAATTAAAATGGCTGGTAGGGGATCAAATGGAACCACTTACCGAAAATGCTGTATGTGGAGGAATAAGCCGTACATCAGGATTTCATTAGGAATGTGGTTCCTCTGGGGAAGAGATGAAGCTTAATGTGAGGCTTGGATTGCATCTGTCTGTCCACAGCCACTGTTCTACAGTTAGTGGGTTCTTTTCAGCCATATTAACTCATAGCTGATCGGGGGACCATGCAGGGATCCCAAATCAGTCATGAAGACAGGGGATTTAACAGGGCCGGCTGGTTCATGACCCAATTGTGTTTATCCTAAAGACCTGACCTACTCTTAAGAAAGGAAAAAGAACTGAGAAATGTAAACTGTAGTAGAAAAAAAGTCACCATGCATGACATTTTATGATATAATAATATTAATAATAATAACATATTTATGTTGAGATGTAAGACTTCCAAAGCATTTTTCTAATGATCAGTACCAAATACTCCCCCTTTTCATTGAAAGATGGAATAGTAACATAAGTGATTTGTGTGGCCCTAGACAAGTTCCTTAAGCATTATGTGCCTAAGCAACTCCCAGATCTGCCACTTACTACCTATGTGACCCCTGGCAACAGTACTACTGTTTCCTTATTTGTAAAATAAAGGAGTTGAACTAAGTGACTACAAAGGTGCTTTCCAGTTCTAAACCTGTGATTCTATCACTCAGTGATGATGGATAGGTTGTAATCTTCATTGGCTGGTGTAGAGAATTCCTACACCAGGAGTTTCTAACACTTATGAAATCCCACATATATGTCATAAAATGTTTAATTAGTAAAGTCACTAATATTCTTTTTCTTTATCAGGCTTGTTTTTTGTATTAGTAAACTCATAGGTAATAAATAGAATTGGAGGTCATCTGGGACCTGAAGCCATGGCTACTAAATGACCAAACCTTACTTAAAACAATGGCAATATTGTAAGATGCATGACAGCACCTGTTTGGACCCTGGCCTCCTAGATGTATCTTCCTAGTATCTTCTTGCTTCTAAACCAATACCTAAGGCACCATTTTACCCCTAACTCCTCCTAGAAATTCAAGGTGATCCCAAACAGGGCATCATTTAAGAACTAAAATGACAGCGATTGAAATAATCTGCCTTTTAAAAATATTGCCGGGGCAGCTAGATGGCGCAGTGGTTAAAGCACCGGCCCTGGATTCAGGAGTACCTGAGTTCAAATCCGGCCTCAGACACTTGACACTTACTAGCTGTGTGACCCTGGGCAAGTCACTTAACCCCCATTGCCTTTAAAAATATATATATATTGCCTTCGGGGCAGCTAGGTGGTACAGTGGATAGAACACTTGCCCTGGATTCAGGAAGGCCTGGGTTCAAATCCGGCCTCAGACACTTGACACTTACTAGCTGTGTGACCCTGGGCAAGTCACTTAAACCCTGTTGCCCCTCCAAAAAAAAAAAAACAAAAACAAAAACAAAAAAAACAAAAACAAAAAATATTGCCTTCTGTCTTATCTCCCATGCTCCCAAAAAGCTGATCCTGTGAACCCATATTTCCTAAGCATAACCTGATCCAAACCTGTCTTACAGCCAACTTTTCCCAGGAACCTGTCAACATATCATATTTCAGGAACACTTCATGTTCCTCCTTTCTTTTAGGAATTGTGGGATTTATTTTAGGATCTGGAAATGGCTTGCTTCCTAGGCAAGAATCAACCAGTTGTCATAGAAATAGAGAGTTCAGAAGACATTTGAGAGGTCAGTTTGTGACCATTCTCCTGATATGGCTTAACCCAACCCAGGTAGATAGGAAGCTTCCCAGTATACAAAGACCCCCAGAAAACTGTTCTACAACTTTTCTCTATTTTATATTTCCTCTTCAAATCTTTTCTGGTTCTCCCAGCTCAAAGCAGTCCATTCAATGAACTCTTATCACACTTATTGTAGCATCTTCCAGGAGAATATGCTTTCTTTGATGACAAGATTGTTGTTTTTTAATGATTTGTCTTTGTATCATCAGCAACAAATAGAATACTTTGAATATAAGTACATACTAAATGCTAGGTAAATGCATGTTCAATTGGATATAATTGGATGTCAATTCAATATTTTATATATTAGCATTTAATCATAATTTATATAATCTCAAAAGTTGGAGGGAATGTATGAATAATGAATGAGTGAATGAAAAAAATTATTTATTTAGCACAAACTGTGTGCAAATCACTGTTCTGGGGACAAAACAGAAAAACGAGATAGTGCCTGCTCTCAAGAAGTTCACATTCTAATTGAGGAGGCATCACATATGAGAAGTTCCAGCTGCAAGCAAGATGTACAGGTCCCATGAGCCTTAGGGAACATCAGAAAAGCATATGGTAATGCATGTTATTTAATATCACTTCAACTGATAAAATCATATCTGTGTCTGATGTTGGACCATTTGGCAGGGCCAAGGACTTTGGTGGCAAGAATCTTTTCTGAGTCTTCTATAGCTGTGGCTACTGAGGAAGCCACAGGGAAATGGGGGAGGGGGAGAGGGCAAACAGCAAAACAGCAAAAAGATGTTGGCAAGTAATATCTCCATAGCAGTTGTTTTCCGGGACCTAATCCAGCTTCATTGACCAGAAATCTTGACAATATTTTTGAGAAATGGTCATTCGACCTCAACTTCAAGACATCCATTGATAAGTAACCTACCTACCGAGGCAATCCATCTACTTTTAGATGTCTCTAAATGTTTGAAAAAATTCCTCTTGCTTTGAACTAAAACTTGCCTCTTTGCAACTTCAATATATTATCTTAACCTGGTGCCCTGCAGCCTAGTAAAATAAATATAATCCCCTTCTGCATACCCCTTAAAATGCATGAAGATAGCTATCATGTCCCCCTTACATCTTTTCTTCTCCAGGCTAAGTATACCCAGTTCCTTCAACCAACCCTGGTTTAAGATCCCTCCTTCTCTGGTCATGTTCCATCTTATCAGCATCTTTCCCCAAATATGGCATGCAGAAATGAACATAACATCCCAGATGTGGCTGTTGGGAAAGGCTCACAATGTTTCCTAGGCTTGTGAAACAATCTCCATGCAGACAGAGATAGTGAAAACAAGAAAACTCCTTTACAGCCAGATAACAGGAGGAGAATATTGATAGTAATAAGAACAGCAAAAATCTGAGAATAAAGAATTCCTAGGTAAAGCTAACTTTTGAACAACACTGTGGACAAGGACTATACTCATACATAATATTTCCCAAAAAACAATAAATGTGGACTTTCTAGGAGTCAAGGGATGGGACATTGGGTCATTTGGGGAGATAGGGAATGGAAGAAAAAGAACATGTTGAAATTTTGCCCATCTGTATATTAAGAAAGGAAGGTGAGTCTGAAGGAATATGAAATGCTGGCAGTGGAAAAGAAATAGAAGCAAGCTACCTCAACAAACTGATCCTTATTACTAAATGCCAGAGCATGTAATGCAAATAAATGCTCAAAGTATGCTTGATGTGACTCTATGTATGGAATTTAATAGAAAGAAGAGCCATGATAAGATTGGATCACAAGCTAAAAGAGGCCTTACTAGCACAGAGTACGACGGGATTATTAACATTTTCATTCTGGACACTGCTTTTGTTCATATAAACTACCATCTAATAATATTTTTTGGATACTGTAACACAGTCCTAACTCACATTGGCCAAAGTCCACTAAAACCCTTTTCTTTTGTACAGTTATTTTTCACAACTACTGCCTAGCCAAATCTCACTAATCTTAGACTTATATAGTGGATTTTTCTTTAAATCCATTTAGAACTTCACATTTAGGGCCAGCTAGGTGGTGCAGTGGATAAAGCACTGGCCCTGGATTCAGGAGGACCTGAGTTCAAATCTGGCCTTAGACACTTGACATTTACTAGCTGTGTGACCTTGGGCAAGTCACTTAACCCTCATTGCCTCTCAAAAAACAAAAACAAAAAAAAGAACTTCACATTTATCCCCATTAAATTTTATCTTATTACATTCAGTCCATCACTATACCTCATCAGCATCTTTTGGATCCTGATTATCTTATCCAGCAGATAATAGGGATCCCTCATAGCTTTTTATCATCCATAAGTATTCTAAGTATCACATCCATGCTATTGATAAAAATATTAAAAAGGATAGATCCCTAGGACACAACACTACAAACTTACTTTCAGGTTGATGTCAACTTATTAATCATCATTTTTTAATTCAATTATTCAAATCCTTCTGAATCAATTTAAATCTAGTATCAAACAGCCCATACTTTTCCATGATACTTACAAGGGTAATTTAAGGGACTGTCAAATATCCTGCTAAAATCAAAGTATGTTCACAGTAGTCCCTTGATCCATGAAGACTTCTCATCATGGTGGAGCTTTCCTACAGTAAGTCTCCAGCAGGTGGCATCATTCTAATCATTACAGTCCCTGCTTTGTTTCTTCAAGAAACGGAATGTTTCCTTGATGAAACAGTCAAAAATAACAGAATATAATAACTTATGCTAACTAACAATATGTTAATAAGAATTTGGTAAAGAGAGAGAGAAAGGCCTAGATTCATCTATCTATTAAAGGGAGAGTGCATTTCTAGCTCCCTTCTCCACCAGAGTCCTCAGGAAAGAGAGCAAGTCAGAGCGCCAGCCTCCCCCTTCTTCCTCCCACAAGCCAACATTACTTCCTGATGCCAAAGAAAAGCTGCATGGTCTTGCCCTCAAAGGCTCTCTCTTCATGTTGGAGCTTTCCTACAATAAGTCTCCAGCAGGTGGTGTCATTCCAATCGTTACACTTAGCTCTAAAAATACTGTATTCCTCACTTTCACAAGACTGTTTTTTCAAAAATTACTGATGATGGCTCAACAATGACATTTGTAATTTCTTTAAAGTACTCTAGGATATCAACATAATTTATCCAGAATTAGGGTTCATGAATCACTCTTATCATTAGATCTTCTGTTATCTGGTATGTCAGAGTGGTAATCTTTTCTACCCTAAAATATTGTGATTTTCTTGAAGATAGGTATATGTTTTACCTTTGTATTCTCCACAGTATATAGCATAGCAAAACACACATAGTCAAAGTAATGCCTAACAATTATATAACACTTTCTGGTTTTCAATGTGCTTTCAGCAACATGATATCATTGGGTCTTCAGAACAATCCTTTGAAGTAGGCAGGGTAGATATTTTAGGGGTGAAGCCAGGAATAAGATGTGTGTCTTCTGACTCCATATTTATATTACACCATACCACTTCTTAAATTAAACAACATAACTACTATAAGGGAATTCTTCTGTCTAAACTAACTCCCATATTCTGCTTTTTGAAACCTAAATGATGTTGATTTCAATTAAAAGGATGTGGTCTAATTCACCAAGTTTATAATTCTATACTTTATATTCTGAATCAGCAAAGTTATATGGGGTATAAGGGAAGAAAAAATGATGGACCCTCTGAGAATGGCATCCTATATGAGAATGGGAAGAGAGAGGGAAAACTTGAAATGAGGCTCCCACTTGGAAATTTATCTTCCCCAAAGGATGTCAAAATGTGAGAGGAAAAGGAAAGAGAGGGGAGCCCCAAATGTAACACTCTTAAGTCAGTTATTTTTCTCTCTTGACTAATTAAGCTTAAGCAGAATGGTGGGCCTGTCAAACTTGGGGAACCTTTCCTGAGAGAAAAAAGGAGTCTGCTCTCCAGGTGGGTTTTCCCGACTTCGGCTGGCTCTCACCACAATCGAGGCTTGGCATCCATGACAGCACCGTCAAAAATAATAGCTAAAAAACTCACTGTCTGTCATGATGAAATAATTATGTATAGGGCTTTTCTTATCCTTGAGATGGATAATATATTTCATTGAGGAAAATAGATGTGGCTTTTAAAAAGAATGTAATGCATTGAGGGCACTGCAGAGATTAATAGCCAAATAAAGATTAAAAAAAAAAAGTTCTGTCTGGGCTTGTGAGTGTTTCAGTTATGGGTAGGTGGGACATGTCACTCCTTAGCTTGTTAATTACAAAATGCATTAATGTTTTATTAGTCCCTTATCAGTAATTAATCACCCACTTTGATGTAAAGTTCAGCCTTAGAAAAGCACCATGTAATTGTCCCTCATGTATAAGCCATGTTTTTAGGGAACTAAGACTGCTGCAAAGATATTAGTTTATTCCCCTTGGAGTGATGAAAGTGACTTTTGGTGTATCAGCATTGAGCCAATGTGTATTACTGTTGTGTAAGTTAGCACTTGGGTGTTTATGAGGCTGGAAACAATAAAAGTAAATATATTCTGATGGACAAACAGAAAAAGGAAAGAGACTGAGAGGTGGTTGAAAGGAGGAAGAAGAGAGGAAAGAAGGAAAGGAAAGGAGACAGAGTGAAAAACAGGAGGGAGAGACAGAGAAAGAGGGAGGAAGAAGAAGGGGAAAGATGAGAGAGAAAAAAAGAGAGGATATGAGAGAGTGAAAAAGAGAAAGAATATGAGGGGAGAGTGAGAGAGAGAGAGAGAGAGAGAGAGAGAGAGAGAGAGAGAGAGAGAGCTTGTGAGCCTTAGCAACAAGGGGGGAGGGGGAAGTTTTACTCACTGGTGTTCTTCAGGTGCACAGTTTGAATAAAAATGCAAAACAGGATGCTCCCATTCAGTAAATATTATCATTTTTATTCACTCATTAATTAAGTTGCTTAATTGCTGCTGTCAAAAGACTCTTGAGTTTGTGACTGGGGTTGTTGCACTGTTTTGATAGTAGCTGAAGAAGGAAAAGGCAATATTGCTCGCTAGGTTTGCTCTTTCCCTTGTAATAAAGAAGCCTCAGTGAACAGAGATCAGAAAGAATCTGTGGAGTTGATGCAAGGGGGAAAAATACTTCCAGGCAGAGGAAAAAAAATGGTCAGTTTTATGAAACCTATCAGATGTTATTTCACTACTCTGATTGATGCCCCATTGCCTGCATATTATCATTTCAGTCATTACTCTGTGAAAATCATTTTTATGCAAAATATTTCCCCTCTTTTAATCTAACTTCCCATGAGGGCCAGGAATGGAAATAGGCTCAGGCCTTGTCAGTCAACACAATTATAAATATTTTTTGATCTGTTTCAGAGGAATTACTTTAAGCTATTTTAAGAATACATCTTGTCCAATGTGCTCTACTTGCATATACCTAATGCTTCTAGCATCTCATATATATAATTTGATACATGTTATATACACACTGGGATGATCACATGTCCCACCATGTCTGAGCCAGACTCCAATTCAGCAAACACATACCAGAAATATCCTACAAAGTGTCTTGGTACTGACATTTGATTAATGTACCCTGGCCTTTCCATGTACAAATAGCCTTCATTTGAAATATTTGAATAACCTTTGAGAACCCCCTTCCTAATTTGTCACCTGTACACACCCAGATACTATAGATTTAGCCTGGCTAGCAGCAGCCATAGCGTGTTTCACAGTCAGAATGAGACAGTTCATTTTCTACTTAGAAACACCTAGGCCTTCCCAAGCAGTGAAAATTCCATTCCATCTGTGTCGGCAGAATAGGAAAATGGGAGGCAACAAGCTTTACATCTGTTTGCTTTGGTGTATATATAGGGTTAATAAGCTTTATGGTGTATAAGGTGTGTGAGCTATATATACAATGTTCAAGGACATAACACATAAGTATTCAGTAACTGTTGAACAATCAAAATAAAAATAAATCTAATAATAATAATAATTTACCATCAATAGTATCATGGATTGAAAGTTTGCAGTGAGGAAGCTCCAACCTCTTTAAAAATTAATACTCTTGGGGGCAGCTAGATGGTGCAGTGGATAAAGCCCTGGCTCTGGATTCAGGAGGACCTGAGTTCAAATTTGGCCTCAGACATTTGGCACTTACTAGCTGTGTAGCCTTGGGCAAGTCACAACTCCAATTGCCTCACCAAAATAATAATAATAATAATAATTTTTTAAAAAAATTAATACTCTTGGGGATAGCTAGGTGGTACAGTGGATAAAGCACTGGCCCTGGATTCAGGAGGACCTGAGTTCAAATCCAGCCTCAGACACTAGGCACTTAATAGCTGTGTGACTTTGGGCAAGTCAATTAACCCTCATTGCCCTCCAAAAAAAAAAAAAGGAAGTGGGGGAAAAATTAATACTCTTAGGTAGGCCAATCATTTTTGCAGAAAAACTAACTGAATCACAAATATATACTCATGCTGACCAGAAGGGTAGCCAGGATACCTAACTTTCTGGCAAGAGGGGGAAAACCCTCAGAATTATCACATGTATGTGTATATATATATATATATATATATATATATATATATATATATATATATATATGGGGTGAAAAAGACAGTAAAGTAGTTATCTATGTGCCTGTTCTAAAATATTAATATTGTAGGTATTGTTATTATAGTGGAAGGATCCCACACTGTAATTGCTTTAATCAGTATTATTATGAAATGAATTAAATGATTTTAGGTTCTTGCAATATGGAAATAATAATCATGAATACTGTGATCCAAACTGATGACAATACAGAAAACTCCCAGTCACCTTAAAATACTTAGCAGTACTGTCCTGAGATATAACTCTTTTTCATCAAAATGGCATGAAACAACTGAAAACATTTGGGTTTGAGTTTCATTACACTTTCCTATTCAAAATGCCTACCTGGGGCAGCTAGGTGGCGCAGTGAGAAAAGCATCAGCCCTGGATTCAGGAGGACCCAAGTTCAAATATGGCCTCAGACACTTGACACTTACTAGCTGTGTGATCCCGGGCAAGTCACTTAACCCTCATTGCCCTGCAGAACAAAAGGAAAAAAAAGAAAATGCCTGCCTATATGAAGGAGGAAGCAAAATGCCATGGAGCAGGTGCTTGCTCCATAGTGAAAGGATTTCAGTTCATATCCTGGTGCTACCATTTACCTCATCTTGGGCAAGTCACTGACCCTCCTGAATCCTCTGTTTCTTCTTCTATAAAATAAGGGGGGTTAGGCCAGTTGGACTCCCTAATCTCTTCTAGTTCCAGATCTTATTTAGAGCCACTGTGAATATACTATACAATAAGGCAGAAAAATAAAGTGAGGTCAGGATTAGGGAAATAGTCTGGTTTTTTCTGATACCATTTGACAATATAAAATCAAGATTTACTAAAGAACAAGATGACTTTTACTTATGCATCTTCAGATGCATAAAAATGAGTTAAAGGTGCCTCAGGAAAATGATTTTGAAAACTCTTAAGGAATGACTGAGACCACAAAGGTTACTGGTACTAAGCAAATTCTATATTTTTGGTGCTCTCTTGCCCTCATCATTCATTGGATCTCTTTCATTATTGTTTAAAAGCTTTCTGAATATGAATTTAACACAAGACAATTAACACTAGGGATACTCTTTTTTACTTTTACCTTTGCTCTGTGACTCTTGCCAGTGAATCTATGATTAAAATCAGAAGGATGGGGAGGGTGGAATCATTCAGGGTCCTGCATGTACTTTTGTTGTGAAGGACAAATATTTGTTGACTTATATAACACCCTAGGCCTTTAATAAAGGTTGCAAAAGTGGGGCAATATTGTGTAACAGAACAACAAACAGGGGACTTGGCTCTAATGCTTAGTAGATTTCTGACCTTGAGTAAGTTACCCTTTCTAAGCTTCAGTTTCCTTTTCTATACTATAGGGAACGTAAGATTTGCACTACTAGCCTCACAGAGTTGTCATGAGAAAAGTTCTTTGAAATGTGATAGTGTTCACTAGCTGCAGATTATTCCCATGAAACGAAGCATTGTGAAATTGAAACATATTCTTATAAACTCCAATACATTACCATTCGTTTATGGAAATTACTTGTATTTCTATAGAGCATTTTAATTTGCAAAAGACTTTACACATATTACCTTATTTTATATTTGCTACAACTATGTGACGGGATGGTGAAAGTGTCCCCATTTAAAGAATTGTTAAGTGATTTAGCCAAGGTCACAAAGCTAGTAAGTGACAAAACCAAGATTCAAACCCAGGTCCTCTGATTCTGACTTCAAATCAAATTTTATTTTCACTGAATTGCATTACATTTCCACTTGAAATAAGTCAATTATTATCCCTGGAAACAAATTTCCAAACATGACTTTGATTTGATTAAGTAAATTCATATGAAATCCATGACCACGGAAAAGAGGTCAAGGTACTCTGAAAACCAAATGGTTAAAAATTAATTATTGCCCAGACTATGACAAACTGTTTAAAGACTGAGGCCATTCACATATCAAGATCAGACAATAACTTCAGGCTAGCCTAAGCTCTGCACTGTTGGTCAGCCACACAAGGTTAACAGCTTCCATGAATGAGACTCACAAAGAACAAAAGGGGAAGGATAGATGGTAATCTTCCTTGTCCCATAGAGCCAGCTTGTGGCCACAGTGGATAGAGAGCTGAAATTGGGAAGACAAGTTCAAAGGCAGCCTCAGATATTAACTGTGTGACCTTGGATAAGTCACTTAATTTCTGTTTCCTCAACTATAAAAAATGGGATAATCATCGCACCAACCTCACCAGTGCCTAGAACATAGTAGGTGCTTTTAATATACTTATTCCCTTTCTCTTCCCTTGTTGGAGAGGATACCCATGTTGATGAGATCACTAATACATTTAAAAATTGAAGTATAGGGGCAGCTAGGTGGAACAGTAGATAAAGCATTGGCCCTGGATTCAGGAGGACCTGAGTTCAAATCTGGCCTCAGACACTTGACACTTACTAGCTGTGTGACCCTGGGCAAGTCACTTGACCCTCATTGCCCCACCCCCCAAAATTAAAGTATAGCTCTGTGTAGTATATGTTATACATTTATTATTATATATATTTAAGAGGCAACCTTGGAGTCAAGAAGGCCTAGGTTCATATCTGAACTACTTGCGTGCTACTTAATGACTTTGGTGCCCTGAGGCACCTCCTAAAACCATCATTTGTTCATCTGTATTGGTAGAGGCAGTGTCCTCACTGGGTGTTCTCTATGCCAATGAAATTACAGGTCTGAAAAAAAAAAACACTGTTATAATCATCATTATCAATCAACATCTGTGTACTGCTTTAAGATCTGCAATGTGCTTTATAGATAGCATGCCATTTGATCCTCACATCGTCCCTGCGAGGTAGGTGCTTGTAAAACAGTGAAAATGAGCTCTCTCTCCTTACATTTCTCATGCACTTATCTCACTATCCCTGTATCAGAATTATTTGTGTCTACGCCTTTCCCTGCAATTAGGTTGTGTGGTCCCTGAAATCAGGGTGAATATCCTTTGATCCTACACCTATCTCTGCATTTCTATTGTCTTGAACATTTCTTGAATTTTTGGTAAGACCTACTAGAGCCTGTTCTCAACTGAACTGACTTCTTAAAAACCAAAGTCAGCTCCCTGACACAATTATGCATCACAGTAAGGCATTAATGGACTCTGTGTACCTACACATATATACAATATATGTAATAATGCATAGTTTTGGTTTACAAATAAAAAGATAACCATTTAAAATAAAATTAAATAAAAAATAAAAATAACATTGTCTAATACCTGGAGAATTGAAGGAAAATGTCATGTACTCCACCTTGATATAAACCAAATTATTAAATGGCTCTAGAATTCAGGATGTTCTCTGTCTATTGGGTTAGGCTGTTAGTGATGTAATACCTGAATATCAATAATGCCCAAACAAATAGCATTGCTGTGATGGTTTTATTTATTTTTATTCAGAAATTTCATTTCCTAAAAGCAATAAGGATTTTGATACAGAACTCTTCTGTAGGCTTGTTATGCTTCTTGGGTGGTTATAATCACTTAGGGCCTGGCCTAGAATTTCACCCGAGATATGATGCAGCTGGTTAGAAATGCTCTGGTAATTCATTCCCCAGCAGATAAGTGGTCAAAGGATATGAGCAAACCATTTTCAAAAAAAATTGCAGGCTGTCAATGACACGAGAACATGTTCCAAATCACTTAATGGTAAGAGAATTGTAAATTCAAACAATTCTTGGGTTTTGTCTCCCAG